>NC_088993.1:3500122-3679327 GCF_963932015.1 Anas acuta
GTGAGTTCTACCATTGTTTATTACCTGATGTGTTTAGAAAAATTGTAACAGGTTGTGGTGGGAGGGGAGATATCACAGTGCTGTTAATTTTCATTGCACATTCCCATGTCCTTTTTCATGACAAAGGGAACTGAACTTTGTGGTTCACTGTACCTTCTATTAGTATTTATCTTGACTCCCCTTTTGTTTTCCTTAAACAAACAAGCAACAACAAACAGCTTTAGTGTTATTTCTATTTTTTACATGAGAAGTTTTAGGTCTTCTAGCTAGTTCAATCTCTTGTTATTACTGTGAACCTTCTTATGGACCCTCATATTTTTACAGTGTTCTTTTTGTTCTGACTGATCAGTTACACACAAGGGCATCAGGTGTAATTGAGCTGTTTTAATTGTGGTATACACAGCAATTACCGTAATCACTGTTTTAAGTTAATGCAGATCATTACAACTCACTCATTTATGAGTGGTTCAAATGTTCCTTTCCAATCTGAATTACTTTGCACTTATAAACATTTAATTTTCACTTGCTCCCATCCATCAGATCTGTATCTCTAGCCAGTACAACACCATGCTCAGTCTCTTCCTTGTTGGAGCCTTGTGTAGCTAGCCAGCTTAATTTCTGAGTAATCTTTGTGCAACTAAAACACATGCCTCTTTATTGCAAATTATAGAAAAATTCCTAGTAAGATATCATATACCATTAATTGCTTTATTTCTGGTAAGGAGTCCTGATTCCTTGTCAATAAGGTTTATGAAGTATTTTGTCCAAATATTCATATGCTACTTGCATTATAAAGTTTAAAATATCTATTTGATGGATATTGATGAGTTGGGTTTTCTTTCTCAATAAACTATCCCATCAACCTATTTGACTTATGTGTTGAAAAGTGGTAAGAGATGGCATGATACTCTAATGCTGCCCAGTATTAAATGATTGTGAAAATTACTGAGTAATAAATTCTTCTGTGTCATTAAGATTAGTATTAGCAAAATGTATGTTACATGTAACAAATAAATGTACGTACAACAAAGTGTGTACTTTGTTGTATTTATTAACGTAATAGCACTAGTTCTCAGAACAGAAAACAGTCAACAAAATAAATGAGAAACATGCACAGTCCTAACAGGTCAGTGCCTTTTGATTCTCATTGTGCATGTTTGTAGAGTCCTTAGAAAGGGTCAGCCCAAAGCAGATCAACATCCTGTGTCATGGTGCTGTCACTGCTGTGGGTAACAAGTTGTCAGCAGGACCAGCGAGGAAGCTGCTAGTTAAGGTGGGGCTTCTCTTCTCCACTTGCACATGCACTCTTTCTTCTCAATATGTGACAAAAAACTACTGCTTGTCTTCTGGGCAGTGGTGTTTGTTGCTTTACTTGCTGCTATTTGTTCTTTCCATGTAACGTTGAGTATTGCCTTTATTTGATTTTATGTTGATGGTATTTCCCAATTGTCATAAATGGATGAAATTGTTAAGGGAGCAAGAGATATTAAATTTTGTTCCTAGGCAAGATTTTTTTTATGGTAGCTTGTCATGCACTACAGTTACTGCATTGCCTGTTGGTAATTAAAATTGCCACTAGGCCCCCAACGATTCTACAGGAAATACCATTGTGAAGTGTCTTTACCCCAGTAATAATGATTATAGTTGCTATTTTTGTGGCGTTTAGCACAGCTAATGTGTACTAATTCACTACTTGAGAAATAATCTGAGAATTTCCCTCCCTTCCTAAAGAAATAAATTCCAAGTGCAGAGCTACGGATTAAAAATGTATCTCTGAGGAATCTTGTTGCCAGGAATAAAACAAAACTTCAAACTTTATTTACTGCAGACGCATGTTAAATAGTTTTTATCTTTTCTTGCACCTCTATGGGATAGCATGAAGTCTCTTGGTTGCTTGTGATAATAAAGGGATTATTTTCTCCCCTTAACCAAAATGATGTGTTCCTAAAGTAATTCACTGCAGTGCAAATTATAACTGCTCTTTTGGGTCGTGACAGGATTGTAATCGTCTTGTGTCACTGGTCACCTCTAACAGCTTTCTGGTTCTCAGTGCTGTCAAGTGGAATTAAAAAAAGAAAGACGAATGATTTTTTTTCTTTAGCTGATGAGAAAGCTTTCGACGTTTACATATTTTTTCTCTGTTCCAGGTAGGAAATATGTTGGTGATTATTGGAATATTTTTTTGTGTGTCATAAAATAATTTGCTATTGAATGAGCTTCTAGGCATATTAAAAGCATTTCTTGTATGCTGATTTATCTATTTCAAATTTTGTGAGAGGGTTTAAAGTGTAGCTTTACATCTACATCTTTTATCTACATCATTAATGTAGATTAGGAAGAAAATAGAAAGGGAAAGATGTTTTAAGTGAGATAGTTAAGTAGTTAAATGCTCATTGAATTGCCAACTGAGGACTTCTGGGGGGAGGGAAGGGTATTCTCGGTTTTATTAGGTACAGGTGAAGGGCTATTTTGGTGCAATTGTTTGTGTTTTTCATCAGCATCTCCCGTGTGGGTCATGATTCCAGTACACAGTCTTGTAATCTCCTGCAGTGGCAATGATTCAGCTTAAAAATCAATAGGGCATGAGGTGTTTCAAGTTCTCATTATTGTAATGTGTCAACATCACTTCAGTGACCCCAGAGCCCTATGCTGGCTGATTTGTTCTCTGATTTATTGTGCAATCTTGTAGGGCAGACTGTAATTTCACTTGGAACCAGAAACTCTACATGTATGGTTTGTGTCCCAGTGTCCACTCATTAGGATGTCGAGAGATAATCAATACCTCTGTTTGCTACTAAAGTTGAGTGAAGCTGTCAAGCAGATAAATTATGAAGAATACAAACAAAAGAATATTGCTATGGCTTAGCAGACTGGGAAATGTTTTTATTTAAATTTTATCTCCCTACCAATTCAACAAATGTTTTTATAGCTTTGCACAGTTATAATTTATACTCCCCTATACGCCCAGAATTTTCAGATCTTAAATTTTATAGGTTTGTTATGTTGTCTGTGTCCATTTATGGTTCTGTTTATCTTACATATACCTACCCAAACTTAGTAAAATCATCAACAGGAAAACAGTTTTTCTAACTGCTGAAACTGAATAAACTTGATGTGACTTCAGCGTATAACAGTTAAAGCAACATTGCCAATTTCCCAGTCCTCTTCTATCACCTGTCCTAATTTTGATGTTTCTTTACAATGGCCAAAGTGCTGCAAGTGATAACAGTGTAGTCTATATGAATATGACCTTGACGATATCATATTTATCAATATATTTAGTATGTCTCAAATACAGCTGAGGTAGTTCAGCAAAACTGTAAACTCATTGGATTTTCAGTTCATTGACTTGCTTGCCTCATATGCTAATAAGTGCTTAATGCAACACTCTTGAAGGGTTATAAATAAAATTTCAAAAAGTGATACCCACTTCACTTAAGTTCTTCATTTTTGATTACATTTTTTTTTTCTCCAAAACTTTCTTGATGTGTTTTGAGGGAACTGTTACTGTAATCATTTTACACATTTAATAATAAATGTAGGTATAGTACAATCAGTAATTATTACAGAGCAAGAATATAGTATTCTGGAAAAGATGCTTTTTCAACTTCCTTCTGGTGTGATTCCCTGACCATTGCATGGTGAAGTGCATTTGGCAGTAGTCTCCTGTGCTTAACTTAAGGAATGTAAATGCCTTTAAGATAAATGAATGCACTGCTGAATGAGAGAAGTGCATATTTTCTGAGATAAATTCAATGTTATGTTTTGAAAGGGAGCTTGAGATCATCACTTTCATAACTCATTCAAGGATGGTCATTCTGTTTTAGAACATAGAATCATAGAATATCCCGAGCTGGAAGGGATCCACAAGGATCATTAAGTCTAACTCCTGGCACCACACAGGTCTGCCCAAAGTTTAGACCATGTGACTAAGTGCACAGTCCAATCGCTTCTTAAACTCCAACAGGCTTGGTGCAGTGACTGCGTCCCTGGGGAGCCTGTTTTAGTGTGACAGCCCTCTCAGTGAAGAACCTCTTCCTGATGTCTGGCCTGAACCTCCCCTGTCACAGCTTGACTCCATTTCCTTGGGTCCTATCACTGGTTACCAGAGAGAAATCGGTGCCTGCCCCTCCACTCCCCCTCATAAGGAAGCTGTAGGTCGTGATGAGGTCTCTCCTTGGCCTCCTCTTCTCCAGGCTGAACAGGCCCAGTGACCTCAGCCACTCCTCATACATCTTACCCTCTAGGCCCTTTACCATCTTTGTTGCCCTCCTCTGGACACTCTCCAACAGTTTCACGTCCTTTTTGTACTGTGGTGCCCAGAAATGCACACAGTATTTGAGGTGAGGCCGCACCAGCACAGAACAGAGCAGGACAGTCACCTCCCTTGACCGACTAGCGATGCCGTGCTTGACCCACCCCAGGATACGGTTGGCCCTCCTGGCTGCCAGGGCACACTGCTGGCTCATATTCAACTTGCTGTCAGCCACAACCCCCAGATCCCTCTCTGCGGGGCTGCTCTCCAACTGGCGTTGCCCAGTCTGTACATATAGCCAGGGTTGCCCTGCCCCAGGTGCAGGACCCAGCACTTGCCTTTGTTAAACTTCATGTGGTTGGCGATTGCCCAGCTCTCCAATCTGTCCAGATCTCTCTGCAAGGCCTTTCCACCCTCAACAGAATCAACAACTCCTCCCAGTTTAGCATCAGATGTTAGGCTACTAGAGGTATTAGTATTAGATATGCTAGTATTAGATGTTTGGCTACTCCTTGCTGTGGGAGTCATTCATTGCATGGTTGCCCAGGATAGACACCTTCTATTCCTAGTGGAGAAGGTATAAATGGAGATTTGGCCCATACTAGTGTGTTAGTTCTTGTGCTTGGGGTGTGTGGGTGTGGTGTTACTCCATGAATCTCACCAACATTTAGTTTCCATAAAATCGTAATCATTCAAGGCCTGCAAGAGAAAAACATGCATTCTTGCATCTGGACACCACTCTTTGGATTCTGTAAGAATGCTAAAGTAGGTTAGCAGATTGTCAATTAAGTGCAAAATATCCAGCATCTGGAAGTACACAAAGTAAGTGAAAGCAGACCATATGTATATTCTATGCTTTTTGAGAAAGTGTTGACTGGGAAATATTTTTCCAGTATACATATATTCAGATTTACCATTTTCTTCCTTCCTCAATACTTATTTCAGGAGAACTTTCTGCTTAACAATTCAGAGATTACAGCTTACTTAATAAGCAACCATCAGACAGCATCTAAAAGTATGTGAGCCTTAATTAAATAAATCTGAAATTAGGCAGTTTCTACAAGTTTCTTGAAACATTAAGATCCAAATTTACCACCAAACCTGACAAAGACAAGTATATTCAGAGTTAGAAACAAAATGAGAAAAACTCGTTACTCAAATTCAAGGTCATCAATTTCCTAAGCTATGTTCCTTGTTTTATAATAGGAATTCTGCAGTTAGATAAACAAATGTTCAGTATTTTTTTGGTGGTGAGTTGTTAGAAAGTTAATAAATTTCTTGAATCTGTGGGTTTTGTCCTCTGTTTTCTCACCCAAGCCACCAGTTTTAATTATAGTCTTGAAACTTTTTTTTTCAAGTCATCTCCTTGTAATCTGAAGGCATGCTACAACAATCTTTAACACTTAAAAATATCCCGTGCAAAATTACTATTTTGTAGGTATTATTACTACTACTCAGAAGGTTATTATTCAGTCTCACTAAGGAAAGGTTGACTTCATTACTGAACAAAGTGCATGTATAAATTTGCATGTGTGCTTCTCTAATATTGGAAAACAGGCATGTTTGACTACAGTAGAAAATTGTACACAGCAGATAATTCCTGAAAATCAGTGGTCCTAGATCACTCTATCAAGAGTTTTTTAATATGAAAGTGTCTTATGTCATTTACAAAGCTGATCTATTTAAAGACTTTGCCAGGAAATTAAATTGTCATGGGGTTGGTACAGCTGTCAAAACTTCACATCTATGGCCTGAAATATCATAAAAAGATATGGGTCTTTTCTACATGAAAATGTGACCTACATAACAGAATAAACTGGCATAATGCAGGGAAGGGAGACAAGGGAGAAGGTTGGCTGGAGCAAACCTTTCATGCATTGCACAACCCATGAAAATCTGTGGAGCTGTTGCAAAGTAGATAACCTGTGCAAATTAATTTGTCTACTGTGACTCCTATGATGCATAATTTGCTTAACTTTTTAAGTGTCCCACATTCTGGAGGCCAGGATTTATTATTTTTTTTAAAGTATCTTATATGAGTCTCATCTATCCCTTGAGATACTGATTTTAAAATATAAATACATGGAAAACTTGCAGGAAAGTTCTCTGCACTGTGATTATTTTTTGAAAAGCTTCACCCTCAATAGAGTTTTTAGTGTTTAAGGAAAAGACCTTTGTAGTTGGCCATTTAAAATTCTTTTCCTTCTGCTGGGTACATGTTCTACCATCCCCCAGTGATTTTTAGAGCATACAAAATATCAGAGAGTTGGTTATTTTAGCTCCCTCTGAATACTTTTGAAAAGTAAAAACAAATGTTAAATTGCTACACAGATCCATCTCTGCTTTTTTCCAACTATTAATCAACTACCGAGGAGCATACAGTTTGTGGAACTCTGTAAATGATAATTCAGAAGTTAAGCACTTCTGATTCCTAATGCTGTGGGAATGACAGGTGCTGGGGGTTTCTGTTTGGCTGGCTGGTTGTTTTTTGGGGAGTCTTTTTTAAAAATGTGTCCTTTGCCTTGATATAACTAAGAAATATGCAAAAATGAGACTTGAGTACAGCATTACGCTTCCACCTGCTTAGAACTTTAATCACTATTGCAACTGACTAACAGTTTGGTGACACCCATTCAAATCCCTTAGGATAATAATGTTCTGTCTTGCCCTTACCTTTTCCTCCTATGGAGTTCAGT
Source organism: Anas acuta (assembly GCF_963932015.1). Taxonomy (NCBI): domain Eukaryota; kingdom Metazoa; phylum Chordata; class Aves; order Anseriformes; family Anatidae; genus Anas; species Anas acuta. The sequence continues at coordinate 3,507,074 of NC_088993.1, forward strand.
TTGCCAAGTAACCAGAGCAACATTGATCCCCTACTGAAGGGGTGGGAAGCAATCAGACTGATGGAGTGATGGCATGTGGAGCTCCACAGTGGATTCATCTGCACTCCAGGCAAGGGGTGGTAGGTGCACTAGCACCTGGGAAACAGAGCATTATCCCATTTCACAGCGACTTAGTACTGTGGCATTGGTCACCTTGTGTAGGAGGTCTGGAGTGGAAATTATCTGTGCACAGTGCTCTATAAAGTGCAAGTTTACTTGACCCGGTTACATAGTAAAAGGTAGTTCTTTGCATATGCTTGCTGGGTTGCAATAGCTAAATGTGGTGAGCTGTAAATAAGAAAAGAGCTGTTGAGGGAGAATCTGTTCCAGTTAAGCAGCAAAATTAACTGGGAGAAACAGTGCCAGAGCAATTCCCCTTTTTCTGTTCTGCATTTGTTCCTCTAGAGGCTGTCTTACTACATTGTGTACTTTTGCATTCACCCAGAATATTATGTTTTTACTTGTGTTGGATATGTATTCTTTGTTCTCTTTATTATGCCATAAAGGCATTTCCATCAGTATAATTAGTGGTTATTCTACTAGTTATTAATTATGATTTTTATTTGTATCCTTGAAGACTCTGCTGTCATCCTGTAGGTTTGTGTTATGGGAAGACTGGAAACTCAGAAGTGAATAAGGTTAAACTTGGAAGGAGAATGATAGGACACTGGAATGGGGATAAGAGGAAAAAAGGTAATATTTATATTTTTTGCTTGGCAAGAACTGTATGAAATTTCACAAGAACAAGTCCAAGGTCCTGCACCTGGGATGACATTAACGGAACTGCCCAGTGCAGGTTAGGATCTTTGTGGATGAAAGAGACCTGGGAGTGCTGGTGGGCAAGTTGAACCTGCAGTGCCCCGCTGTGGCAATAAGGGCAAATTAGATCCTGGGTTGTATCTCTAGGGGCGTTAATAGTGGGGAGAGAGAGAGACAGCTCTATTTGGCACTTGTCAGGTTGCACCTGTAAGTCCAGTTCTGGTCCCCACAATCCAAAAAAAAAAAAGATGTGGATAGACTGTACAGGGTCCAAAGGATGGCCACTGAGATGATCAGTGGGCTGGAGAACCTGCCTTTCTTATGAGGAAGGACTGAAGGAATTAGTTTTTTTCTCTCTGCAGAAGAGAAGGCTCAGGGGAAACCTTGTCACAGTATTTCAGTACATTCAGTGTTGCTACAAAAGGGGATGGAGGCTCTCTCTTCACAGAGAACCCCAAGGAGAAGTCAAAGGGCAATGGGTGAAGGTGCACCAAGGGACGTTTCATCTTAATATAAGGAAGACATTTTTTGAGAACAATCAATCACTGAAACAACCTCCCCAGGGACATGGTAGGGTCTCCATCACTGGCTGTTCTGTACAGGATGCTAGGTAATCTTACCTGGGCTCCCTTTTCCCATCAAAGGTTGTACTTGGTGGTCTTTAAAGGCCCCTTCCAACCTGGGCTGTTTTATGATGCTATGATTATTGTTTGTGAAGAAGAATTTTAAGAGACAACATGGCAATGAGGAGAATACTTGACTGGGAAAGAAGGCATGCAGAACCCTAGTGCAGGGGAAGTGGGAAGACTGGAAAACTGAAAAGGGAGAAGATAAAGGTGGACCAAGGGGAAATGATACTGCAGATAGAGCCTCTGTCACAGCACAGAGCATGCAGTGCAGGGGAATCCTGACAAGGCCAGGTATTAGAAAGAACAGAGAGCATGGACATCCCCCACCTAATGGAACTAATGGAAGCAGCAGTTGGCACAGGACGACAATTGCCTGGCACTGCTGGGTTACTTCTGTTGCTTCTTATGCTTGGCTTCCAAGAGCACAGACAGTTGATAGATTGCCAAGTTTGGTAGCAATGTAAATGCAAGTAAGTGAAATGACTGAAGACAAATGTACGCAGACAGTGCTGCAATTCTTACTGACATTTTTTGTCTGGTTGATCTACTTCTAAATTATAACCACTGCATAGCAGAAAACATAGGAAAAGAAAACATTTTTTCATCACTGTTTGTTCAGTCATTTTCATTGTATGCATGCTGCCATTATATTTGGCATCCTGATAAATGTTTTTGATGCAAAAAGTGCGATTATTTCATGTTCTGTTGCAAAGCAGGCTTCATCTGAATTTGATGAGTATATTCAAATAAAAGGTTCAGGAGAATTCACCAAAGTTATGGACAATTTCATTGGTTTAGTGTGTTTTCTTTTATTTGGAAATTGCACTGAGCTAGGATGAGATTTTGAGCTGTAGGTGTTTCCACTGAGTTATGGAAGGCATCTAGTCAGACCACCTTCTGCTAGGGTTTTGGCACACCTTGCTGTGATTACACGAGGAAAATAGTCATGTATTGGTATTGTTGCCAGTGAGTTGTCTGAATGTAGCATTAAGGGGCTCCATATGGAGACAAAAAAAAAAAAAGTCTTTTAAACTGTGAAGCTCACTGTAATTTCAACTGAATATATTGTTTTTACTCTTAAACACCTGCCAAGTCCTGCCCCCATAGGCAGTTGCAGCGTTACCTGTGCCCTCTGTAGTCACCTTCCAGGGTGTTGTGAAGCTCAGTGTTTTCAAAGCACTTTGAAAAGTGCTCTCTTAAAAGGATATTATGTGTGCGTAAAATACTGCTGTTCCTGCTGAAGCTTGGACAAACTATAAACCTTTGTGGCTGCAGAAAATTACTGAGTGCTGCTTAAGCTGTTCAAGTGCTGCTTTACCAAATCAAAGATACTGTGCTCAAGCACTATAAAAAAGAGAACTCCCACAGTGAGAGACAGCTTGCTACAATGGCATTCAATTCAAGGTCATGCCTAACGTCAGTCATGGGAGGAAAAAAGCCAAATTAAGCATTTTTAGCAGTGAAAATCTATTGAGAAATAACATTAAGGGTGTGAAGATACTGGAAAGCAAAACAGTAAAATCCATGTAGCAGAACAGTTGTGTAAGCAATGTTATAGAAATGGGCATCAATATACTGTCATTTACATTTTGTGTACCACTAACTGAAAACAGTTGCCTTGCATGATCTTGTTTTTGAATGATTTTGCAGCATCTCATCTTTGTTATTACAGCTCTTATCTGGACACTACCTAGACTGGGGAAAAAAGTGTAAATTATATACTTGTATTTTGCATAAATTACATACAAATTGTGTACTGAATGGGAAGGTTATTGGCAGTCATAGTGCTGATATGGCGATGGGAGGTATTTGATATTTTTCTTGGGTGATCAATGTTCAGAATTCTTGAGAAAGTTTGCATGTATGAATTTTTTTAGTAAGACTCACCAGCCTTTATACCAAAATATTCTATGTATATGGTAATTATATTTCTCCTGTGTTGATTCTGGTTTTGGACAATTGATACAATTGAAAATTGTAAATGGTATTTCTGTTGTCAATTACAGAGGAAATGTAATGTCTGAAATTAAATGTCTGAAAAAAAGAAATATATATATATATATAATTTTGTCATTTCCCATTGGATACTGAAGCCTGAAGGAAATACTGAAGGCTTTCAACTTTAATAACTTTTATATGATATTAAATAATAAATATTCTGAGTGATCTTCAGCACAATGTTGATCAAGAGATATGCATAATAAAATCTTAATGAAAAAATTGTTTGTGCTTTGTTTAGTACAGTAATCGTGTTCTGTGACAGTGGAATCTGGAAGCACTACACAGCTTAGCAGAGGGACATATGTCTCAGGGTGGGAATAGAAATTTTTCTCTTTGACAGATTTTCTTGAAAACTAGCTTCACACTGGCAGCCAGATTTTCCTAGAGAAGAGAATGCCAGAATGTTACAGTCAGGGCTCCTGTTTGTTCAGAGCACTTTAGTGAGCTGGCAGAAGATCAGCATGTTGCCTGAAGGTGCGTGTCTCCTGCCCAGGAGTGAAACACACCATAGTGCTGCAGGGCCAGAATGTGCATGGACAGTAGCGTGAAGTTCAGGGGCTTTAAATCATGACCATGTACTCAGTGTAAGCAAAAATTTAACCTTAAGGTTCACCTTTGTAATATTACAATGGTATTGCTGTAACATGCTCTGTTCTGATCAGCCTTGTTTGCTGGCCAGATACCTACAACAAATGTTGAGCTGTCCATGGGAAAAGAAGCAGAGAATTTCATTTCTTCTTGTTCTATCCTAATTCCAGGTTAGTTGGTCTTTTTAGTCATGGTGACTAAGCTCTTAATTAACATTTCCTGCTACTGCATTTTTTAATTCTCACTCAAGTACTTAATATCAGAAGTACCACCTCCTTCTTTCTCTTCCATGCAATGTTCCCATCACTTCCTGGAGCTAAGAGAATTAGATTTTAATAATGACATTCAGTTTGCAATGGTGAAGCCTTTAAGCATCACCTGCACAAAGGTGATGCATGAAGGAATAGTTTTTGTGATGAGGTTTGAATCTGGCACATTTCCAACAGAATTCACAGGATCAGAAATCCCTTGCGGTTTAAGAAGTGTTTAACATCCCCAGGAGTCACTGCTGCTCTCATTGGAAGTTTTCAGTCCGAGATGTCCATATGTTTGTTTTTCCAGAGTTCTCACAGTGTCAATTTGATATCTCATAATCAGAAACTGGGTAATACTCAATACTAAAAGAACGCCTGAGTGGGAAAACAGGCACAAATATTATACATGTAAATTACGTGGTTACACAGTGAAGGCATTTTTAACACTGCTGAACAAAGACTTCAGTTACTTCCTTGAACATCTTGCAAGAAGTATCATAATATATGATAATATTGAATTATTGATATTGATTGATAATAATAATGAAGTGTTAGCTGGAAACAGTGGTCTGTTGAGAGGATTCAGGGATGCAATTTGGAAAAAACAAGAACTAGTACAACTACAGTTGAATGGCTCCATAGTTTATATCTTTTCCACTCTAGCACCAGGTATGTGAGCTGTCTTTTCCCTGAAAAGACAGGCAATTTTGTTTCAAAACAAATCAAATATAGCATTCAGGTGCTTAAATATTTGACATGGCATTTACCTTTCTCCTTCAGCAGGTACTTACTGTTCTTTTGGCACTATGCTGATGAACATGTGATACTTTTAAAATGCTATGATAAGCAGGAATTTTGTTTGTGTGTACATATAAAATTGTTGTTGAAGTATCATTTATGATTCACTTGTTTGAAATGCAGAAACATATGGCTAATTAGAGGAAGGGACTAAACAGATACAAACAAAAACATGTCATTTTGGCCAGAACTCCTTGCATAAGAGGAAAGATAAAGGCAAAAAAGAGCTAATATGTTTTCCTGGTATTTATATTGATAGGACTCACATTTATAAACAACTATTGAAAGACCGTTTTATTTCATGGGATGTATAAGTTAATAACTGTGATAGTAAATTTGTGAAGCTTGCGTCTTACCAGCCAGGTCCTATCTAACTAAACAGTTGTATATTCTTTCCTACAGAAAACAAAACAAAACAAAACAAAAAAGTCAAAACAAAACCAACCAACCAAAAATAGTAACAGCAACAAAAACCTATTTCAGAGACCTAAAAGTAAAATTAGAAAAAATCTTTTTGATTAAAGAAAAACGAAGTGTCTCTGGTATTTTTTTTTTTTTTTTTGGCATAGGCAGGGGTTTCACATTTCATGAAGGTGAATTTTATAGCAAAAAAGTCTGCAATTAACTTTATTGCTTCATCTGCTTTTGTTTTATTAGGTCTTTAGGGAGAAACTCAGATTACTTCATTTACATACATATTTTCTAAAAGTTCTCTATTTTCCCCTTAAAAAGTAGAAAATAAAGACCTATTTTCTCAGTCTCTAGAAACGTGAAGGCATTGTTACTTTGCTCCTCTCTACTGCTCTCCCCTGTAGCTTTCAACTTACTATTTAATAAGATACAGGACATCCCTCATAAATTCTGTATCATCAGTGTAATGTTGCTTTGCTGATATATTATATGTTAAGTCAGCATTGGCATGAAAGGACAGCACGAAGCTCAGGAGAGATTTTATTTTCCATTTTTGCTTCAAGTATGCAAAGTTTAATTATATTGAGCAACTGAGAAATGCATTTGGCCATCTAAAAACTTGCCATTCACTCTGGATCTCCAGGGTACTTGAAAGATTCTTTTTGTTAAAAAATTGACAAAATTATTTGTTAACCCAGAGTTATACTTTGCAGAGTCATCTGCAAAATCAATACATTACAATACAAGTTGGAGCTTTTAACTATATAGTTGTAAGCATTTCTGGTGTGGAAGATTAAAGAAAGTATTCAAACAATTTAGCGTGAATAGGCCTCAAAATAATTTAACTAGTTGTCCTGGTTCCTCACTGCTTTCCAGACAGGATCTCGCCACTGTCTTGCTACATGAGTGTTAAGAGAGTGAAGAAGTAAGGCTGACTTCGCAGCCAGGCAGCAGATGCCCATCTGATGTGGTCTCCATCTGCTTTAGGCAAGTAGCTCTTCTCTGTTCCCTTCAGGCTTAGCAGGGATTTTTGCAGGCACAGTGCCTGTACGAGGGTTTTGCCACATCTGCACAGTGAGACACTAACAATTCGTGTGGCTGGGATGTTTTTTTTTAAATTAAAATTTTTATTTTTCCTTTCCATTCTCCTCCTTTGCCACTTTTTCAGAGTGCAATAACTCCCTCTCTATTATTGTTTGTTGTCATCTCTAGCTCTAAATCAAACATAGTGAGTAATTACTAATGCTTCATGTTTTGGGTGACTCATATGTATGCTAGACATAGTGAAAATGGATCTTCCTTCACCTGTAAATCTTAACAGATGCAGAATATTTGATCAGAAGACCAGTAGTGGCCCAAAGAAACAAATGTTAGTTCTTCTGTTGTAGTCCTTCTCAAAACATGTCGGTTTGGAACAGGAGATGTCCTGGATGCCACATGACCCAGTTCTACACCTCTTGTTAAAATATCAGTAGGGTTTCTGAGCTGATAGCTTGAATCCCACTGTCATGAGCCAGGCTGCCCTCTGGCCAGGGCAGTTCTGCAGCTAGTGAATTCTCTTCCGTCTCCCCCTTCCACCGGGGATTAGAGCTCAGTGTCCTCCTCCCTTCCACTGAAAAGCCAATTAGTTTGGCACACCCCGCTCTATCCTCAGATTCACCTCTGCGGTGAGAGCAAACAGTGAACTGCTGAGGAAAACAAAAGATCCACCTCTGTAAGACTACACATAGTAACTGGGTATTGTAATCCTGCTCGTGTGATACCGAAACAGTAAGACTTTAACTGTATAACTCACAACAAACAGTAGATATGTTATATTTTAAGTACATTTCATTTTTCCTCAATGTTTTTATGTAGACATTGTCCTTCTGGTGGCTGTCTACCTTTAGAACACTATAAATTTATGCTGTCACTGCTTTCCCTTGCATGGAATAATGAGGAGCTCAACAGCAATAATAACCCTGGATGCAAAATGTAATGCAGACACCTCCAGCCTCCTTTTTGACAAGGCCAACTTCTATGGGTTTATATATATATGTACACGTATATATAAAATCCTTTCTAAATACATACATTATCCTATATTTTATATATTATTCTTTATTTTATAATGTATGTATTATTCTCTCAAAGCTTTCTCACATTTGTATTGTTCATGTCTAAAATAACTCTTGCTCTCTCTTCTTGCCCACTTGGATATTTCTATGCTTTTTATCTCTTTTCTTGGTAGTCTGTATTTATTTCTATACTCCTTCCACACATGTGAATTCCATATCTCTTTTTTCCTTTCTTGTGTGTTAGTTCTTTCTTCAGGTTGCTATCTTTTTGCAGGGTAGTGCAGAAGAATCAAATTGCCAGACTTTGTACTTTTTCAAGCAGGGGAGTTTGAACATGTGAAAACCCCCAAAAGAAAGGCAGATCAGTAGTTCTGGCATTCTTCAAAATTGCTCTTTCATTTGAAAGGAATAGAGAAACTATGGGTGGGCAAACTGAAACCTGTAGTGTCTGTGTAAGAATAATGAGGCTGTGAATGGAGGCAAGAAGTATATCAGTAATGAATAGATGTGACTAAGGCAGACACGTCTACTTACAGGAAAAAATGTGCTTTAAGTATAGTTCTTATCAGTATCTTATGTTTGATAATCATGCTAAAATTCACATGCATCCAGGGGATTCTGAAAAACCTCAGAGGTATGGGCAGCTGCTGTCTGAATGTGAGGTTCCAGCAAGCACCTCCTTGGCAGGGTGAGATGTGCTGAACCTGTGCATGCCAGCTGAAGTTTGGAAGTTCAGCCTTTGCCCTAGTACCCATTTATTGCCTCATGTTCAGTTCTTGTGACCAGATTCTCAAGTGTTCCTTTTGTTTTTCCACTAGAAGCGAGTGATGCTTGATAGAGTGCGAGTAGCCTGATGGCACTGCTGAAAGACCTTCAGTGGAAGGTGCATGCATATGGGGTACATGGCATTAAAATGGGCTACACTGAAAGCTCACAAAAGATTTATATGAATATATTAATCAGTTACATATAGCAAAATGTACTTAAATCTTGTTTTTCCAGTCTCTGCAGTGTATATAATGTGGTTATTTCTCCTAGAGCCTTAGGAAAGCTATCACATATCAAATGGTATAAATGCAATGCTATGCATTCTTCATGCTAATTGGTGAAGCGTGCTCTTTCTTAATGGTAGATAATTATTTTTAACATGAGGCATTCCTAACACAGAAAGTCAGGTTTGCCAAGCTGTGGTGCCTTTCTTCCTCAAGAATCGCAACTAGTAATAGTCTGGGGGATTTATAATAGCAATAGCACTTCCCAAACCAAACCTTATGGCTGTTAATAGCTGTGACTTTTCCTTACAAAGTATTTCTCTTCCCACAAACCCTTTTGCTCCAAAGGCAGTTAGTTAACCAAGTAGATGTTAACACCTAATAATGATCAATTTGTCAGGGATTATTGTGCAGTGATGCCATATTCTCTAGTAATTAGATAAATCCATGTTAATTGTGGTAGTGTCAAAGGCCCTTTTTGGAGGATCAAGCAGGATACCCTTAAACTGAAGAGCAGCTTTGCAAGAGAAAAGTGAATAGTGGAGGCAAGTACAAAATGTTTATCATTGTGATGCTTTCAGAAATGTTTAAGATTCTAGAGGTTTATAAATTTGAGATAGCTGCCTGTAAGGAAATAAACCAGTCACATTTTTTTCTTCAAGAAAAATGGGGTCCTTATTTGTCCTTTGTCACATACTTTCCAAGAATAACATTTCTTATGCAGGCACACACACACAGACTTGCAATCAAATACATACGCATCGATGTCATCAGAAAGACTCCACTATACGTTCTTATGTTTTTTTTTTTTTTCTTTTTGTTGGTTTATGATGCATATTTGAAAATGTGCATTTTGAAATTGAAACGTGATTGCTATAGCTACCAAAGCTTCATAACTGAAACTGTTATATCCATACCAATCTTTCAGAAATAAAAAACCACTTTAAGGTAAATTAGCTAAATTAATTTCCATTTCTAGCAAAATGGATTGCATTTGTCTACATACTGCATTCAAGCAACAATCTAGGCAGTTTGAATCCACGGAGAGGTTCATGTCTGCTTGCACTTGCTACTAAAACAGGCCTTGTGCCTGTAAAATAAGCAGTTTATTCTTTTTCTGTAGAACTGTGCACTACAACGTGTAAAAGGTCAAGTGTCTCACTGTGCCACATGTGGTCCACGATTTAAGGGAAACTGCAATTAAGGAGAGGGGAAAAATGCAGGGGCTGCAGGGAAGCCAGCAGAAGGTGCAGGCAGTAACATTCTGTCTGTTATGTGGGTGTGAAGCAAGTTAAAGGATGATGGCTGTTAATAAAATATGTGGATAAACAAAAGCAGAAGAGAAGCATGGCTTCCAAGCGCAGCCCCCACATGATTTACTCCAGTGTGTGCATTTGAGTATTGTGCATCTTCTACAGAGAGATTGTAATACCTCTGTGACTGGTAATTTTCCCTCCGCAATCATAGCTAGTTTGAAGGAAAAAAAAAAAAAAAAAAAAAAAAAGAAATCATATGGAACCAAAAGTTCCATATTATTTCTTATGGAACCATATGGAACCATAGGAACCAAAGTAAAATCATAAAGATTTCAAGCAGATTAGGTAATACACATAAGGATTTTTTTTCCTACTCCCCCTCTTTTTTTTTTTTTTCTTTCTGTGTTTAAATGTTGACTCTTAGTGAAGAAATGCTGTCTTAGCTAATTTTAATAGTGAGAAATATTTTCTCCCTATTCATTTTTTAAAAATATACCCAAAATTAAACCATATTGTAGCAAGATGCAATAAGGAAGGTTGAAATCTTCAATTGTAGATGATGTCTGTTGCTGTTGTTTGCTGATTCTTACAGATGTAAGCATTTTTCTCACCAGAAGTAAAACTGAAGTGTCAAACACCTGGCGAACATTTGCAGTGAGGCATTGGGGGAATTTGAGGCGTTGCGTGAAGCAGCCTCACTAACAGCTGTAATAATCATCTAATTTATAATTTTTACTTGCTTCTTCCAAAACAGTAGCCGTTACAGTGCTTCTTGTTAGAAGAATGCTTGCAAATCAGTAAGCTGATCAGTATGGCTGCTTTCTAGAGTACATTAGAAAGAATCAGTTTATTTGCTATATCAGGGTTATTATATAGGTATATATAAAAATCTAAGCGTAGATTATTAGAACCTACAGACTAGTAGGTTTGATTCATTTTGTGATTGAAAAAGCCTTTTTCATGAAACTATATATTTTTATGGATTTGGTCTCCATTTCCTAGGAAGTTAGTTCTTGCTGTGTATGCAGCTAGAGATGGAGATAGGACCAGACATTGTTTTAAAAAGAAACAGAATATGAAGAATATGAGCTGTGATCATGGAAGCTTAGAGATCACTACAATTTAAAAAGGCAAAAGCAGGCAGAAACAAAAATTCTCTAAAGCAGTAAAAAGTGAAGACCTAGCTTTTTTGTTGGTTTTAATTAAAGGTAAATCAGGAATAGGGGTTATAAGGAAGTAGGCTGGGACTCAGCTCAGAGCCCAGGCTCTGCAGAAGCTCAACAGCCGTATCTCAATAAAGTTTGAGACTGTTTTGAGACATCTTTGGTGAATCTTTAATTTAAAATTAAAAAGCAGTGTCTCTTTTATTCATTGTTTGTGATGATGAGCTTTTGAGGTTTCATGCTGACAGAAAACTTCATTGAGTATGGAATAGATTGGTCCAATGTTTTTCATTCACTCCACCAAAACCAGTGTTGTAAATACTGAAGTTTTTACATTATAATAGTGTAAGTTTTTGAGTTTTCTCTTTTGTAAGAAATGTCATGCTGTTTATAGCCTATATTTAAGTGGAATATAGGGAATTTGTTTAAGCATCTGAGCTGCACACACACATAAAACAAACAACACAAAGCCCACAAATGAAATGAAATGTTTTTTCAACAAAATCTCATTGTTCATAACTAGGTTATATATTTGTGAGAATTGAAACGTTGTTTTGGAAATTCTCTCTCAAATCTCTAATTTTATTAAGTCAGAGAACTTATTTATAACAGAGAACTAGTGATACATGGTTCCTTTCTTTAATAATTTAGGGTAATAATTTCCTTTGTAGCACTGCATTATTGTTATCATTTCTTCAGGTAGTTATCACAATTCCTGCATGCACACATACAAAAAAGATGTTTCTCATTCAAAACAAAAATGATTAAAGAAAGACTATTCGTTGTTCAAGTGTATCTTTTCAGAATAAGCAGATACTAACTACATGGTCTGCCTCATTCTCTGATGATGATGGTAAACAGGTGGAAAGTGGTGAATGAAAATCACATAGATCTCCGTCAATCTAAGTAAACGTGTGAAAATGAAAACAGATCATACAAGATGCTATAAATTGTTAATGGTAATTCAAAGAAATGTTGAAAGAACTTGTGCTGTAAAAGGGAAATATACCTGCTACTCACTGTAGGTTGCATTTTCAGAGTGGCTCATAATTTAAAAGGCTCTCTTTTAGATTAACCTACAGAGATAGAGCTGGTGCATTTAAATACTTCTACTACATGTATACTGTAGAATTTATTATATGATTACTGCAATTGTGTATTTTATTTAAAAAAAAAAAGAAAATTAGTAGAGGATTTTTTAAAAATTACCAAATTACAGAATTCACTTAGTTTCTGATTCTCATATATTGCTTGGTTCTGAGTACGCTACAAATGTCAGTCTTCTAAACAAGTGATTCTGCAGTAACTGCATATCGTAGTCTCATCACATCCCATTGAAATATGCTCGTGGAAACTTTGAAAAGTACAAAATGAATAAACAAACAGGAAAATGATTGCATCCTGGTTAGATGGGTAAGACTGTAATTTAATGTGCTGAAATTAAAATCTTTTGGGGTTCCATTCAATTTTAATACTAATGCATCATAAAATCTAAGACTTTTAGGCTGTTTTTAGCAGTATTTGCCATAGGATAAGTATGAAGTTGAGTGGATATTTTATTATAAATGGAAAGTTTCTACTAACATAACATTGCAGTTGAGTTGTTGCCACTGGATAAATTTATGCGAGAACTCTTGAAGACAAATTTATGGTGAAATTCATCCTTTCAGCAGAAAACTACTGAAAGAGATATGGGGTTGCTTGTATTACCTTGTGAAATATAAGATGGGAAAAAGTTGTCGTGTTAATATTTTAACAAGATTTATCCCTACATGCCCCCCATTGATTTTTTGGGGATCCTGGAATATGGCAATGCCCCTGTGGGGAAGCAGATACTTGCTGTGTGGTAGGAGAGTCTCCTTTGCAAGTGTCCTTGTGTCCAGCATTTTCTGCTGTATTGGGTGAGACTCCCTTGTTGATTGTTTTGCTGAATTCTTTTCATCCATGTGGGCAGTGGTCCTGCAGGGCCACTTAATCAGATGCCTAATACATTTTTACTGATTATTTTGAAATACATATGGAACCGTGTCTTTGTCAAATTGTTTTCTATAGCACAGTATTGTGTTTGTGTGCCTGTCTTACTGATTTCTCTCACCATGAATTGGATTCAAATGTGCCTTATTGTCCTTGTCTCCAGCACCCTATTTGAAAGATTTCCTCTGGATTCGTTTGTTTTAAAAAACATTATCTATCATTTTACATGGTGACTTCCTCATTGTAAATGTGACATCTTCCTCTTCTTTTTTCAATCTAATATTAAGTTTAAGAAGTGGTAATTTTAGGGGAAAAAATTGTAAACACATGTTGAACTGATATATGAGAGTATGATAAAGATGGGTTTCTTCTGGTTCTTTGTTTTATGATACTGAATCAAGGACTTACTTCCAGGCTCATATATGCAAAAGAAATGCAGTGCTGACCTGCTGCAAAATTAAAAGTGATTTCCCTATATTCCCAACCCATAGCAGTTTAGATTTAGAATAAGCTGGTCAAGAAAAAAACAGTTCAGCTAAAGAAATATTTTTATTCTATTTGTTTGATTAGGGAGACTTAGGTGGGGTTAGTGAGAACTTAGGGTAGTGATTAGGGTTAGGGTTCCAAGAGAGAGAAAGCGCAGGGTCCTGCTGTGAGTGGGGTTGCATAAAGGCTGCCAAAACGTTCATGTCTACCAAAAGGCAATGTAGTGTTCAATGTGTGCAACGTAGCTGTTGTACAACAGGACCTAGCCTAGTACAGTTTACGCACTATTGTCAATTGCTCATTTGCATTTAGGCAACCCTATCCTGTATTCTGAGGTTCCGACCCTACGTGTGAAACTGTGTGAGTAAATTTGTGGCCAAATCATGGTCATGTTCTCTTTAATAACAGGTGAATTAGAATTGCACATGTGAGAATTTTCACCTCTGTGGGAGCAGGTTTTGATTATGATGCTGATTATTATCATCACCTTTTTGTTGTAGCCTGTTGTCTCACATTGGCAGAGGATTTTTTTTTTTTCTGTAAACTCTTTAGTTAGTCGCAAATTTCTTTTAAATATTGGCTTCTGTTTCCAGCAAGGTATTGTTAGCAAAGCTTATCTTTTTGTACTTCTTAATTTTTAATACCTTAGTCTTCTTGTGGCTCTGGCTATGTAAGCATAATAATACACTCCTGAAAACCCCTTCTAGATATTACTTTCCAATTCATTTTTTTTTTTTTTTTCATATTAAAGTCTTCACAGTAGTACTTGATAATACAAAGAAGAAAATACTATATTTTTCAAAATATGTTTTGTCTGTATCTTGTGTCAGTTATATTTGCTGTTAGGAAAAAAACAAAACAAAACAAAAAAAGTCTTAGGTGAATTTATAGAAACTAGGTTAAATAATGATTACTTGTCCCAGTTTAAATTGTGTCCCAGATTTGAACATCACATTATCTAGTCAAATAATATAAATTAATAGGGAGACTGTTTCATAGTTGATTCTCAGTTTCCCATGAGATGATACCTTATTAAATGAATTTGATCTCCTAGAGTTTCATGCATTTCTGTCTTTGTTTTTAGAATTATTTTTTGTTTCCAATGGCAAAAACAAAAAACAAAAACCAACACAATAGTAGAAATGCTGCTTTGCTTAGGAAGAATACAATTTTTCCAAATAATTTTGAGTACTTCCAAATATTTTAATATTCATGGTTGTATAATATAACTTAATAAGTAAAATTAGAACTGTTGCTTTCTGGGTCACCATTTCAAAAATGCCTGCGTACAGAAGTACCTTGTATTTTCTTCAAATTACCATCACTGTTATTCTCAGATAAAGGCCAAGATAAAAATGGGCCAAGGAGCCAAGCTGTGCTCTCACCCTTCAGCTTAATTTACCAAATTCAGCTGTGGAAATGTAGTGGGTTCATGTGGCAAGGGTTTGGTACTAGGGGCCATAGGGTTGGCTTCTGCGAGAAGAATTCAGAAGCTGCCCCATGCTAGATAAGGGCCCTGCTGCTGACGAGAGACAAGCCAGTAAGCGATGTTGTTTGCGCCTTTATGAGAGCATGTTGAAGAAAGGAAGAAAAAAACCAACTGTGGGATACAGCAGCTGGGAGAGTGAGAGGAGTGAGAAACAGCCTTGCAGGCACCAGGGTCAGTGAAGAAGGAGGGGGAGAGGTGCTCCAGGTGCTGGAGCTAAAGCTCCTGCATGGCCTGTGGAGAGGCCCCAGGTGGAGCAGGCTGTCCCCCTGCAGCCCATGGTGTACCCCATGGAGCAGATCTCCATGCTGCAGCCTGTGGAGGAGCCCCCAGTGGACTCCCCTTTGAGGAGGGGGAGTGAGAGAGCAGTTGTGGTGGAGCTCGGCTACACACTAGAGTAAAACCTCCACAGGGAAGCATTATCAGTGTAGTGTGTACCTGTTCTATCAATCTCCAGGACTCTCATAAGCTTACTTAAATAATGTATTTCCAAATTAAAGCACCCCTGCTCTGGAAAAACATGACATCAATTTTAGTCATTTTCTGTATGTCAAGTACAATGCATTTTGTTAAGATAACCTTAACACATTTTTATTTTAATGAGACACGTTGATAGAAATTTCTCAGAAAGATATTTAAGGCTAAGGTCACAAAGGTGTTCAGTGTCATTATGTTGTTGAACCAATTTATAAAGCGCTTCATTCTATTTTGATAAACTTAAAGCAATAGTGCTATAGGTAGCTGGGAATGAGGACAAAGGGGAGAAGTAAGGTGGGGAAAGGGAGAGGCAAATAGGAGCAGAGGAGCCTTATGAGAAAGTCTTCTTGTTTTCTGTCTGAACAAGCAGCAAGGTGAAGAAATCTGAAAGTTCTCTGAGCTGTAAAAGCTTATGGGGGCAGAGGTGGCTTTAGAAGAGTTGAGGCAGTACAGTGGGTGCTGTGCGATATCTCCAAAAAGTAGAGTGGCAATACTGCCTCAATATCAGTCTTGGATTACAGTTACCTTACACCGCATGACCGGTACTCAGGTGACATACATCTTCGTACAGCTCTGTAACTAGGTGCTTAGTAAGCACAGAGACTTAAGCTTCCACTAGAGTACATTTCAATGTATTTCATGTACTAGTGACAGTAATAGAGGAGTTGTATCACAGTTCAAATGTCATGATGTTACAATGAAATTAATTGTAATTACATTAATATATTGCAGATCTTGAGCAACAAATAGTCCTTTGTCTTCAGAAGATGTACACGAATTGATGCAATGTTTTGGAACAATCTAATATAGTTGGAATTCTGTAACTGTAATAGAAAAATGGTTTGAGTTCAGTGAGCAAAAAGATGACTTTTCCAGCAGCTTTTTCTTGCTATTTATAGTTATATATTTTCTGTAGTAAAGGAAAATGATACAGTGTTGTAGCGATTCATAACGGTATTAGGAAAAAACTTCATTTAAAGATGGTATTTCATAACAAATATAACTGACATGCAAACCTGATATAAATAAGAGTCACAGAAAAATTGTGTTTGCTGAGGAGGGGAATGCTACTTGTAAAACAGGGATTTCTGCTATCTCAGTTTCCACTGAAAATACTAATTCTGGTTCATTTTACTGCAGACAGCCTAGTATGAGGTAATCTGCACTGACAGCAGTGAGAATCATTCTACTACACAGTAATTAAATAAAAGACAAGATGGTAGAATCAAAGGAAGGCATTGAGGCGACACTGACCTACTTTACTGAATCAGAGGAATAGATACAGAAAAATTGCTTTAAGATCCAGGAGCTAACCTTTAAGTGCTGAAAATAACAGATCTTGTGCAGGGCGCTGAATCTCAAGCTTGTTACATTAGTAGAGTTGACATCAAGAAGTTATGAGTTGCTATTAAAACCTTACACATCATTTAATTTTGATATATTTAAAAAATGGGGTATTCTCAGAAATCTGCATGTGAAAAACAATTACACTTTGCATTGTGTTGGGGAATTTTTATTGTATGCCTTGAGGTGAATTAGATACATATTTGTGCTTAAATATGAAGAGATTGAAAGAGCAATGCATTGGAGAGAGCCCTACTGCCCTAAGCAGTTTGACCAGGAGGCCACAAAGGTGCAGGATGAGTCGATTCCTTACACCCAGTGACACCAGCATGGACCCCATGAGTGTCAGCCCCGCAATGGGTTCATCACCCAGCACCAGCTCTGCTGCCTCAAGGTGATCCCAGAGCACCGGCATTCCTCGATCCCTTCAGGACGCTGCTGTGGCCTTTCCTATCTCATCTGCAAGAGGAACTTCGCTCTCTGACATGGAGTCATTCTGCCTCCGGCATTCCTGCTGCCGGCCAGCTTAATGTGTTCTGCTATCAGGCTTTTCGCCCTCTGTTCTGGGTCACTCCTTGGTCACAAATTGCCAGTGCTGAGTAGTTACAGTTTGAACTTCCCCTTTAGCAATAAATTTCCCCATTACAACAAATTTAATTGCTCCTTCTAAAACATCTGGAGTCTATTTGAGCAGAAGGATAATATTGGGTCAAAATAGCTTGTGCAGATCCTTCTGATTCTGTTTTTATTTTATTCATTTTTCCACTCGTCTTGGGAAGGATATTTCCAGATGCTTTCAACATGGATTCATTGCAGGATCATCTTTATTTTTACTGTTTCTCACTGTCCTTTAGAATATTCTAAGCTGTCCATTAAGACATGGTTTAATCTCACTCTCTTGCTGTCTTTTATTTATATATATAAATTCAGAAGAATGTTTTGCCTAAACAAAGCTAAAGATTGTAAGCTTTCATTGTAAGTTTCATTGTTATGAAGAGAACATGGTCAACACAAAGTGGGGCTTTTGTCTAGTGCCTGTAATCTGATTCTAAAACTTCAGGGTGAAATACAAGGCCAATGTGGGGCAAGTTTTCACATATCTCTGTTTCTGTTCTTAAGTTAGTTGGAGGTGTGGTAGAGAGAAGAGGAAATCACTTAAAGGAGAGAAAATACTGTTTAGTTTTCTGTTAGCTATAGGCTTAATAAGGAATCCATTGAAAGTCCTTTTATCTCTTTTTGTTGTGATAAATAACAATGCTAAATAAATTGCTAAATACCAAAGTGGCAGAACTGAACTTAGTGTGGTGCACTGTAGGCCTCTCGTTGCCTTCCTCCAGCCACACAGCTCTGTCGCAAAGAGTGATCTCTTGTGCTGAAGAAAAATCTGAACTTCTGAAGCAGTGGTAGACACGTGTCCTGGTTTCGGCTAGGATAGAGTTAATTTTCCTCCTAGTAGCTGGTAGAGTGCTGTGTTTTGGATTAGGATGAGAAGAGTGCTGATAACATGCTGATGTTTTAATTGTTGCAGAGCAGTGCTTACACCAAGCCAAGGACTTTTCAGCTTCTCACTCTGTCCTGCCAGTGGGCAGGCTGGGGGTGCAGCAGGAGCTGGGAGGGGACAGACCCAGGACAGCTGACCCAAAGTGGCCAAAAGGGTATTCCATACATCTGGCGTCATGCTGGACAATTAATACAGTGGGGCTGGCCGGGGTGGGGGAGCCAGCTGCTCAGGGATAGGCTGGGCATCTGTCAGCGGGTGGTGAGTATTGTGCATCACTTGTTTTGTACATTTTATTAGTAGTAATACTATTATCACCATTATTATTATCCTTTCTTTTCTGTCCTAATAAGCTGTCTTTATCTCAACCCAGGGGCTCTTTCATTTTCATCGGGGGGGGAGGGAGGGGAAGGTGGAAGGGAGGGAGAGAGGAAGGGGCTGTGTGGTGCTTGGCTGTCAGCTGGGTTAAACCACAACAACACAGAAGAGAGAAATTAACAGTACATGGTACACTTGACAAGATGCTCTCTAGTGCAACACCTGATGGTACTGTATTGTTAAGCAATAATTAATAGTAATAATGAACTTGTAGAGATTGCATATGTGAGAGTCGTAGTGATGGTGATGGAAGGATTGATGTTGGATCTTACAGTTCACGTTTGACTCTCCTATTATTTGTCTGATTGGATTGTCTTGTTGCTCAAAATGTAATAGCAAATCTAAGTGGTGTGGGCATGATGGGAACTGATTGAGTGTGACTCAGAGTCTTATCTTTTTTAGTTCTGAAATTGGTAAATTCCTTTTGTTTCCATCATATTTAGAAAGAACATACTGTTGTTTGCAAGGGATATTTTAGGAGTTTTGTCTGGCTCAGCCAAGTTTTCATAGGTGACAGTAGTAATATCTGTTGGTCTAACTGGTAGTTGTTAGGAGAAGGAATGAAGTTCTTTGCAGTAAAACTGTCCAAGGGAAAATTGCAATATCAAAACTGTTGCTTGGAGTTTTATATATGTATATACATGTAATAGGGATATTTAATGTATGAGGGATGATCCAGCAGTTATTTCAGATGTTCTCAGGCCAGAAATACTAGTTGATGCATGTGGGCTCTATTAAGACTATATAGGAGTTTGTGATAATTATGCCAGCATTGCACACTTTGTGGTAGGCTAAATGTGTTTACCAATTTAATTCTCTCTTCGTGAATGTGAGCCTATAAAGAAAACTGTTTTTCTTAAGAGGAAACCTGATATGATCTTACGTGGGCTGTACAGAAGTCCATAACCTTAAGAGGGTCTCAGTGCTCCTGACTTTGTGGTGTATTTGAAAATAATACTCAGCACAGAAGAACAAAGGAATTGTGCCATGAAGTTCAAGAAAAGATACTGTGAAAAGAAATCTAGCATGAAAACTAGGTCCAAATGTTGATTTTCCTCATTGCATTATTTAGTGGATTGCTTTGAGGCCTATAGTGGTTCCCTAATATTTTAGACCAATAGGTATCACAATTGAATATCAAACTGTGTTAGGTAATTGATTTACTTGTATCCACATAATATGCATTTAATAAGATTGCAAGCGCAGTTTAGGATGAGTAGTGTATTCAGCCACCAAAAAGGGGGAGGAAAGGCAGGGTTATAATCCCAGAGCTGTGCACCAAAAGAGCAGGGAAAGCCAGCTGGGCTGTTGAGTGCAGGAGCAGCCTGGAGAGGCTTGTGGTTCTTCTTGGAGACCAGCAGAACTTGGCTGAACAAGATGTTGAAGCACTGTGCTCCAGCCCAGAAGTTAACCTTGCTTTGAGCAGGCAGGTGGACAGGAGCCCTCAGTTGGTCCATTCCCACTTGAGGTATTTTGTGAGTCAAGCAGTTGTTCCTTGGGGCAGCTGCACAGCTAAAGGTGCTGTCACATTCCAGTACAGACCTGAGCACATCTAACAACAAATGCTGTCCTTCCAGTTAATTCAATTCTGAAGAGTTGTTCCCTCGTTTCTTTCTTTCCTTTTTTTTTTTTTTTTTTAAAGTAACTTGCTTACCAGATTTTCTATTCCCTCTCAGCTGTTCCAATGTATTTAAGGAAAATCAAATCTCTTCAGTCAATTTTAATTCCGTAATGTATTTAGAATAAGTACTAGAAAATTCAATTGTCTTCAGTAACGATATTTGTTTTGTTAGATCTTCAAGTAGTTTGATATATATATTTTTTTTAGAAGGCGGCTTTAGGAAACATTTGTTTCAGTTTATTTAGAGAATGACCTTCAGTACTGATAGCACTTTGTTGCAGTGCACTTCGCTTTTTTTGTGCACTGTTTAAATAATGAATTGTAAATCAACATAGTTAAATAGGAGATGACTGCACAAATTTCTGTATAAATTGGAAAACTTCGCCATGTGTTCTACAAGGACAATCTTTACTGGTTGTGGATATTTTTGTTTCATAAAACCTTTTCAGAGGTATTCCAAATATCTTACTTGCCAGAACAATAAGGTATATAAATAAATAGCCCTTGTACTATAGAGGGATAGAAAAGTAAGGGTGTTTTATGAGTCAGTTGTTTTCCTAAGCGGCTGCTTTTAAAAGTGTAAGGGACTAAAACAAATAAAAGATTCTGGGAAGAACAATTTATGTTTCAAAAAACATAGAAAACAGTAAAAAAAAAAAACAACCCCCAAACCTGTATTTTCCTTTATTGTGTTTGTAACGTGATCGGTTTTATGGAATTTAGAATACTAAATAGCACTTCAGATAGTTGGTAAGATTGCAACTACTTTTTCCTTCAGATGTCTGGGAACGTTTTTTCATTTATATTCAGCTAAAATTACCTGTCATATGCAGATGATTATGCAATATCTGCCAATGTCCTACCCTAAGACAGTTAAAGCAGATGGTCAAATGTGTTCATATGGAATTTGTTTAAACACAACTATATCTAGTTTTTCCTGTAATTATTAACACTATTTTACTCCTAAAGACTCAGTCTGCATTGAATTAACTACTTCTAGACTATTTCCACAAATTTTGTATCAAAGAGACAGTATTTCAACCTTTTATTTATTTATTTTTTGCAAGTCAAATACTGTACTTGAACAGTCTCGGTTATTATATATCAGCATATTGAAAATTTATGGTAAGAATGACAAATAGTTTACCCAGTGTGGAATATACTGCTGAGTAAAGAAAGCAGGTCCTATTATTTAATTGTGTGACTCTGTTAAAGAGTTAATTTAGAAGCAAAAAGCATAGCACTGAGACTTACAAAACTGACTCTCTGAGCATTGAATCAGCAATTTGAGATGCATATGAAAAATACAAAGTCAGTTAGTGCATTAAAGATGCAGTTTCTTGTATAAACCCAAATAACTGTGGTATCAGCAGGCTCACCTTCACTTCAGTAACAAAAGACACTGATAAACCAAATCTCCACTAGGGGTTGGATAATTGTGATGTTTGATAATATGGTTATTATGACACATTACTTGCTAACTAAACTTTACAAGATCTCTATACAAGTATGTATAACACAAATGAGCATTTCTGTGCACACACATACCTACATGCATACATAAAGATATATGGGTGTAGTTAGACTGAAATATAAAATTGAGTCATTGGTAGAGTTTTGGAGTTTTAGTAATTACTTTTCTGGATCTAGGCCCTGGAACGTGTCCAGAGGAGGGCTATAAAGCTGGTGAAGGGCATGGAGCACAGGTTCTGTGAGGAGAGGCTGAGGGAACTGGGGGTGTTTGGTCTGGAGAAGAGGAGGCTCAGGGGAGACCTCATTGCTCTCTGCAGCTACCTGAAGGAAGGTGTGGGGAGCTGGGGGTCAGCCTCTTCTCGCAGGTAACTAGTGATAGGACTAGAGGGAACAGCCTCAAGTTGTGCCAGGGGAGGTTCAGGTTGGAAATGAGGAGACATTTCTTCTCAGAAAGAGCAGTCAGGCATTGGAACGGGTTGCCCAGGGAGGCGGGGGAGTTACCATACCTAGGGGTGTTTTAAGAAGAGGTTGGACATGGTGCTTAGGGACATGGTTTAGTGGGTGACGTAGGGTGATGGTTGGACCAGATGATCTTGGAGGTGTTTTCCAACCTTAATGGTTCTATGTTATACATCAGAAATCACTTCCCTTCAATTTTGTTGTGTACTACTTTTAGCTATAGTTAAAAACAAAAACAAAAAACACCACTCTTTTGGAATCTAAAGAACTATATTATCACATAAATAAGTATTTATGAGTATGAAAGAAACTACTGAATCATAGTGTAGATGAAGAACTTCATTATATTTTTTGTTTGTTTGTTTGCTTTTCTCCTTGTACATAAGTCTGTTTTTGCATACTTCCCTGGGATTCTTGAAGTTCTGGTATGCTCCCTACATTGTGGCATGTTACAGTGCTTTGATGCATATAGGTAACTCTCAGTCTACCTTTCTGACTCCAGTGATACCAGCTCTCAAACTGATCTATGCATCATCTTTTTCGAACAAACTTTGGAGAATGTGTCATAATTCTTTTAAAGAACACCACATTCAGAGGAATTAAGTGACTCATTAAATGAAGCTCATGGACTTAGCTTTATCACTAGACAGAATTAGCAAGAAAAGATTTATTTAGAAATGTATATTTAAGTAACAACAACAACAAAAAAATTAGCACCAAAAGGCATTACGCTTCTGTTTATCAGTGAAGACATTCCCTGATTGCTTCCATTTTTCTTTCTCCTAAAGTGAACTATCATCTCTTTCTCTTGAAGGAACCTCTTTCACTTCTGTTGTCAAAGGCAGATTCTCTTTCCTCTTTCCCGGCTCCTGTGCCCAAGCAGCGATCCACCTTCTCAGCCAGCCCAGCTGGTTTGTTGCATTTTTGCCCAATTGCCTTATGCACAACAAATCCCATTTTTATTTTCTTATTTTTTTATTTATATTTTTGTGGATAGTAAAGTCAGTAGTGGGGTTTTCATTTCTGTCTTTTTAGGTTTATTTCTGAGAATCAAACTGCAGTTTTGCCTTGGCTATCAGAGTTTGTAATTCCTTATTATATAAAGACATATAAATAATAGTATGGTAGTGTTATTATCTACAGAATAAAGCACCATTTGCACTCACTTTTTATTTTGAATCCAAATACTGTATCGATTTTGCAATGGGAAGGCATGCAGGTCAGAAATAGAGTAAACAATGAGCAATCAACAACAAAGCAGCGGTTCAAGATACTATGGAGAATTACTGAGTTCCAGTCAGAAACAACAGAAGGAAGGTTATCAAGACAGTAAAACTAGAAAAAAAAAAAAAAAGAGAGAGAGAGAGAGAAGACATTCAGATACTGAAAGGATTTTTACTGCATGCAGTCAATACTAGCTGTTTAAGAGTAAGAACTGCAATGTTTGGCTTGTATTGTAGCTTGCTTCAAACAAAAGTAATACATCACTGTTTGCTTGCATCTCTTAATAATGTATATAAGAAGACAACAGTTTTCATTTAACAACCACACCACAAAAAGTGAACTAACTCTTTAACTGCTAAGGCTAAACTAAAAGTCTAGTCATAAGTCTCATCTAGCAGCCAAGGGAGAAAAAAGTGTGTGAATTGGAAAAGAGCCATGAAGCACAAGCTGGCTGCCTGTGCAGCTCTGGATCATCTGGTATGAAACAAAACATCATTTGCAATGAACCGTCTCTCAGAATCCCCTGTTTAGAAATATTAAAATTATATAAAATATAATTACCCATAGTATTCTTCTGGAGAAACTGGCTGCTCCTGGCTTGGACCGGTGTGGGGTTTGCTTGGTGAAGAACTAGATGGCTGCTGGCTGAAGAAATCCTGGCCAGAGGAGTTAGTTCTGTTGGTGGCCAGTCACCAGTGGCATTTCCCAGGGCTCAGTACTGGGGCCAGTTTTGTTTCACATTTTTATCAGTGATCTGGATGATGAGATCGAGTGCACCCTCAGTAAATTTTATAAATGATACCAAGTTAGGCAGGACTGTTGGTCTGCTTGCGGATAGGAAGGCTTTGCAGAGGTGGACAGCCTGGCTCAATGGGCTTAGGCCAGTCACATCACATTCAACAAGGGCAAATGCTGGGTGCTGAAGTTGGGTCACAACCCCACACAGTGGGTACAGGCTGGGGAAAGAGCAGCTGGAAAGCTGCCTGGCAGAAAGGGATCTGTGGGTGCTGGTAGACAGCTGGCTGAATGTGAGCCAGCGGAGTGCCCAGGTGACCAAGAAGGCCAATGGCATCCAGGCCTGCCAGAAATAGCGTGGCCAGCAGGACCAGAGGAGTGGCTATCCCCTTATATGCAGCACTGGTGAGACCGCTTCTTAAATATCGTGTTCAGTTTGAGGCCCCTTGCCAAGAGAAGGAAATGGAGTTGCTTGAGCATGTGCAGAGAAGAGCAAGGAAGCTGGTGAAGCGGTTGGAAAACAAGACTTATGGGGGGTGGCTGAGTGATCTGGGGCTGTTTAGTCTGAAGAAGAGGACGCTCAGGGGAGACCTCATCATGATCTACCACTGCTGTAAAACCCTTTTTATCTAATATGTTTATTTCAGGCCAACAGAGAGATTTTTCTTCCTATTCAGGCAGTGACTTGGTTCCTGTATACTAGCCATCTGGTTTTCAGCTTAGAATTTTTGTTTTCAAAATATGCTACCGTACATAATCTGTACAGCATGTTGCATGTTATTTAAGCCCCTTTATTTTTAGGGGGTTTGGGTTTCCCAATATTCTCTGCCATTTAGGGGATGTGTTTCATAACCCTGACATAACATCCTGAATTTATGAAAAATAAAAATGGGAGATTAGGTAGGATGGGATATTAGAGAATACTAGTAATACTATAATTTAACAGAATCGGTATAGTAGCAATGTGCATTCACCTGAGAGTGAATTGGGATGCTTTGTGGATAGTAGTATCCTCTGAGGAATTGGATGCAAATTGCAACTCACTTGGCAGGTGGAGGGTGTCCATTTGCTAATGTTGCTCCTCATAGACTCACAGTTGATCTAAATTTTTAATAAATCTGCATGTTATATTTCTGCTTTTTGATTACTGCCCTTTCAAGAGAATGTCTCTGCAGTGCTACAGATGTTGATTAGTTGCCTGTAGGAAATAATTCCTAATATGAATGCAAATTAGTAATAATAACAGTATCTTCCAACAATATATTTTTTTTTAACTGTTATGATGGTAAACTGATAGGATGCAGTGCTGGGAATAGAGCTAAAGGAAGGTTAACCTGTGTTCTTTGGGGTGATGTAGGTACAGATGCTGCTTTTCATTAAATATCCTGGCTGACTGCAAAAAAGGATTTGCAAGTCCTTCTGATTACACCAGTCACTGAACAGGGATGTTTTAGCACTACTGAATAGGAAAGGGTCATCACTGCACTTTTGAACCATGTCATTCCTGACCTGTCAAAAGGACTTTAACTCTTCAGGCTGTTCTGAAACAGGCAGGATTGAAAGGTCAAAAATTGCTACAGAATGAAGAATAAATAACTTGAATGAATAATGAATATCAATGAATAAATGAAGAATAAAGAACTTGAAGAAAAGGAAGACTATAATGTTTGTGTAGATTGCCAGACACATCTTTCCCTGTGTAGCAGAGACCTTCATTAATCTTAGGCAACCACTAGAGTGATCATATATTCCAGAGTAACTGAACTGCTGTTTTTCAGTTGATGCACTCAAATATATCTATTTTCTAACCACAGTTCTTCTTTCACTTTTTCTGTACACATCTTTTCCCTATTCTGTAGTCCATCTGAGCTTGCTATTTGGAGGAATTGTAATAAATGTAGGTATTATCCCTTTCTGCTGCCAAATAATAAGAAAGTATCTAGTGTAACTTGAATTGAGTAATGCTGCATTGATTTCAAGAAACTGGTGCTGTTTGTTGTGAACATACTCTTTCAGTATGTTCTTAAATTTTAAAAATTTAAGCTTAATAATGTTGCAGGCTCCTTGAATCTTCAGCAGCCCTGACTTCTAATTAAATTTATCCAAGAACTCACACAAATTTCATACTGCTGTATGTTTTTTTAATTCTAAGCGTTGGCAGAGTTCTAATATGTGTGCATCCAGAAAAACTTAGGGAGCTCTGCTCAAGGCAGGGAGCCAGCAGTTCTCTAATGAATCTGCGCAGTATTATTCTTCTGTTCTTCCATACGAGAGAAACAATACTGTGCTGCCTTCTGCTTCCCTACTTTGTCCTTTTTGGGTGCTTCAAGGTAAGGCACAGCTCCGAGTCTTGCTCAGTTGATAGACTGTGGTCTGCCTATGATTGTGCTTGTAATGCTACTGCTTTGACTTTTTGCTCTTGTGGTTCCTTTCTGTGTGCTTTAAGGCTACCGACTGAAGTCAATTCCTCAGTCATAGAATCATAGAAACACAGAAATCATTAAAGTTGTAGAAGACCTCCAAGATATTCTGGTCCAACTGTCCCCCTACCACCAATATCACCCACTAAGCACCACATCCAACCTTTCCTTAAACACCCCCAGGGATGGTGACTCCACCACCTCCCTGAGCAACCTGCTCCAGTGCCTAACTGCTCTTTCTGAGAAGAAATGTCTCCTCATTTCCAGCTTTTCCAGTCCATGAAGGGTGTTTTTCATTTTATTTTATTTATTTATTTACTTGTTTGTTTGTTTGTTTAGCCTCAGTTATGTCAATACATGGTCTTGGAGATACCTTTTATACTACTCATGTCAATGTTTCAAAGATCCTATGTGTCAAAACCAGATTCTATACTCAAACACACAAAAAAAATCCATCCAGATTGTCTGATGTTGAAGGGCTCAGCCACATGTATTCCCTCTGGAAAGAGGGGGAGAAGTGGGAAAGGAATGGGAGGTGGCGTTGGAAATGAAAGTCTTTTTCTTACTTTCATCTAGCTTAAAACTGATCTTTATGTCTAAACTGCCACTACCACCTAGTTTCTAGGCCCTTTTTAGATAGCTGCACTTGTTTTTTCTAAACCTTTTTCTGTCTACCTGCAGAACTTTCCTAGTCTGTCAGGAAACAGAGATGGTTTACTCCTTAAAGAAACGTGGGCAATACTTAAATACTTTTTCTTCCCATTGCATTTTTTTTTCCTATTGCAACTTTCATATCATTGCTTTACCCTGAACTACTGTTTTATGTCAGGTGACAGACAGTCATTTTTCTGAAAAAATGAAGTCTCCCTTTAGTCATCAAAAAGTCCCAGTCTCATTACTCCGTGAAAGGAGAGACTAACAAAACCTTGGATAAGGAAGAACTATCTGATGACAGAGGCAAAACTTAACTTCCAGTGAATCTGTCTTGTAGTAAAAGTAATGTATGCCCTCTATTGAACAAGTAACCTATTGATTACAGCATAGGAACTGTACCGTTATATAGCTTTTTCATTTAATGGATAAAAATGTCTATAGCTTTTTTTCAAGTTGGTTTTGAGAAGTAATAAGGGTTACAGCCTGTGTAACAAAGTACCTCTTAACAGTTATGGTATCTTTTGGCTCTAAGAGCCACTTTGTCACTTTATGTTTGTCTAAGGACAGTGAACAATTTGCATTTACATTTATGTAATTTCAAGATAAAGTGATTCTGTGATTATCTGTTTAAAAAATCTTCTTCAGTGGCTTTCTTCTATCCATCTGAAAACCCATCTGAAAAAAGAAATGTACTACTGAATGCATTTACCAACTATAGAAAGGCTTCTGTTTTATTTGACTGGCTGTTGTAAGCATTTCTTTTTATACATTTGCTCTGTATAAATTCATGAACGTCAGGAATATCAATTCT
This sequence comes from Anas acuta, assembly GCF_963932015.1. NCBI lineage: Eukaryota > Metazoa > Chordata > Aves > Anseriformes > Anatidae > Anas > Anas acuta. The sequence goes on from NC_088993.1 coordinate 3,535,061, forward strand.
GACATATCGCTGGGGAGAGCTCCCGAGATATTAACATTGCTACCCTTGCAGATGAGTAAAAGGGTTGGGGATGTTGATTCTTTAACAAGACATCTCTTCCCAAAATGTTTCTCAATCATTCTTATTAAATAAGCTAACAAAAATAAATTTCTCAAAATAGAGCAGAGATCTCTACATTGTTCAATTTGACTTCTCTTTTGTCGTGTTTAGCTACTTTTTTCTAAGTTCTTTAATAACCAAATAATCTTATGTATTGTTTAACTTATGTATTTCCCATACATAAAAATACATATTTGTATATAAATAGGAAAATTATATATATATATATATATATATATATATGAAATAGGACATTTCATGTCCTTCTGCGATTACTGAAGAGAAGTGAAGGAGGTTAAACAACCTTGGCAGGTGATCAGCCATTAAAAGGATTAAAAAGATCTAGTTACTAAGGCTTTTATATTCAAGTTGAATAGACAATCTTTCACTCAAAATACTAATTTTGCAGTCATAACAGAACTGCATCGCAGTATGCATTGCCTCTGTTGGTGGATTTAGTTGATTAAGATTCAGGTAACCATTCTTGAATAAAAACCTGTTTTACTCCTGAGTACTGCTTTATTCTGCTCAAGTTTTGTAATTCATCTTGCAGTGAGGCTTTTTTTTCCCTCCCTAGAAGTTTTGGCAGCCTCCTTGTGTTCTGTCTTACCTACTTGCTGCCTACCCATGTTCCTCAAGAAAACTTCTGTTTTCTCAAAACAGATCGTGGCATACTAGTATCTCTTTTGAAAGTCATGAGAAGCTGAGGAATCATGGATCTCTCTTCATTAAAGTGATGTTTGTGGTTGTCTAAAGAGTTCTTTTTCATTTTTTGACATTCTTGAAACTGTCTGCTAGTCAATGATTTCATCCGCTCTTTCAATTAGTGCCTCCACTTAACCACAGAATAAGGGTATTTTTCAAGTTTGATGTTTCTGTGTTTTCTTGTTATCCCTGCCTCGGTTGTAAAATTTATTTATTTATTTATTTAAATCTTTTTTAGCTATCTGGGTATTTAAAATCAGTTTAATGTTGTTCTCAGCACCACAGAAAATTAAGTGCATTTTTCATATAGGTCAGTTAGATTATTTTTGTCTCCCTTCTGAATTCTAAAGAAATGGTAGTTTAATAGCATTGATTGCCAGAATTAGCATTCTCTTTCTACAACTTGTTTTAAGAACTTGGAGCATCATATAATTTGATTTTATAATGTTGAAAGCTAATCAGCTCAGTTATGTGCTTCTTTGTATTTGGGAAGATGAATTGCATTATTAGACATTTTGTATAATAAATAACTGTATAACTAGAGGCCAAATATTCAGAAGAAACGCTTTAGATAAGTCACTTTACTAATTCATAGCTGGTGCAGAGGGATTTCAGATGGGTTAAATAAACTGGGAATTCTGGTTACTTAGTAAGACCTATGACAGAGCCATGCATGTATACATGAGACATCATGCTTTACAGGAAAAGCAAATCGGGGCTTGATATGTAAAAACACATAAGGCATGGGAAAGCTAGTGTCCTTGACCATAATGCCCTGAACTAGGATGAATGTACTCTGTATTCAGTAACGTGCTATATACTACACATATCTATGAAAATTCATATATTGTTCACGTTAATGACATTGTGATCTCCATTGTTATTACAGGGTGCCTAGTACTTTCTCAGATAGTACATTTTGGTGAGTGATACTGCTTTGTCTCAATATATCCAGTCCTTTTCCTCAGCTGTCCAGGTGGCAAAGAAACACATCTGAGCAGCATTTATCTCCTTGTCTTTAATTTTTTTTTATTATTATTTTTTAAAATAATAACAAAAGGCAGTTGTGCTAGTGCCTTGAGGTTCATTTTGCACTTACATCCTGCATTTAACTTCTGATTGTGGTCATACATGACACTTTGTCATCAGTGCACCACTTAGTGTGACCTCTATCTGATGCTGAAGAATTTCCTAAGTCTTTAAGAATAATGTTCTGAGCAAAATAGATCTAAATGGATATATTGGGTAAAATAAATTCACCTGTGAAACAGACCTGTAAATCTTCCCATGACCCTCTTCACTAAAGGGAGTTGTTTATAGCATTATATTAAAACAGGAATAGCAAAGAAATCTATATAGATATTCAATAGCAATTTAAGAGGGAGAACTGCATGGCTTGGGGGATTACAGAATATGGAATTTTGTACTTCCAGGTCATTCCCTTGAATTAAAATACACTCTTGGTAGTAATAAAAATTTGTTACCAGATGACAGCTATTCAGTTGCATGTATGAAATGAGTTGACAGTTTCTATCCAGCTGGTAATAGGCAGATGGTTACTACACAGAAAAAAGAGCATTGCAGCTGACACTATTAAATACTTTTATTGACAGTCTTAATGGTCAGCAGTTAAACAGGTAATTGCAGAGTCAGCTTTTTGACCTTGGATTTGATTCTTCTATGGTGTTCTTTTAAGCAGTAGTTTTTGTGTAGATAAAAGTTTAACAGATAATATATTTTTCTCCTTTATTTAGTAGTGTTAAACATTTAATGAGCAGTAAGAGTTAAGGGTACTTTCTAAACTATTGCTAAGTAGCAGAAATTCCTTATTATAGACTGTATTGTTCCTTATTTTGTATGGCCTTTGCAACAAGGGAAGGATTGGTAAGCAAGTGTATTTAATAAGTATTTTGGCAGAGGTTAAAGTTAATTTTCCTCACCTTTTCTTTTGGGCTTTCCATTGTTGTCACTGTTGAATAAGAAAGCTAATTTATTATGGATGTATAGGTGTAACAGAACAGAATTGCTTTTGAAGAGAAGATGCAGTGCATTTAATGTGTCTTCAGACCGTTGTCCTTTGCTGTCTGTAGAAGTTGAAATGCTCTGACAAGTCCCTGTGACTGCCCTGTGACTCATGAAGTGGGAAGTTCTACAGGAGCTCCTACAAAGCAGTTCTTCACTGATGAAACTAAATCATCTTTCTTGTGTTTTCTCAGAGGCTTGTTTTGCTCACATTGTGGGGGAGTTTTTTGTGAAGTTCTTGCTATCACACTAATAAATGCAACAGGAAAAACAATTGCCTTGTGACTCCTGAAATGCAGGCAGTACCATTAACATCATAATAAATGTGCCTCCAGATAACTAGAATTACTGAGGTAACGCAACTATCATGAAAAAGAAAGGAATGGATTTGCAAAAGAACATACACACACACATATATAAATATATATGTATGTATATCTGCACACCTAATTCTGTCAGTAAAGGATGTGGAAGAGGAGTGGTTTATAATGACAGGAGGACTTTATAGGGATACATCATATGGTATGGTAAAGACTTGCAAAACAGCATTATGTCATGTAGCTGTCAAGCTAACTCTTGACCTCTGAAGGTGGACACCAATCATTTTCATGTAGCTCACCATCAAGTAAGAAGAGGACAGATATGAATTTTGAGACACATGGTTTGATCTTGGTGATGGGAAATGATTCAGGTTTATAAAATATTATGATGTTGTACTGGAAATAACTGTAGTCTTTGGCTGGAAGCATTATCAGCACAATGATATGGCTATTGGAAGATGCAGAGATAAAAAAAAAAAAAAAGGCAAACAGAACTTAAATTGAAACACCTGCAATTATTTAGGTATTTATTTTTTTTTTTCTGTCATGTTCTTGATCTTAAAATTAAATATGTTATGCTTTTTGCTGTCTCATATCTTCATACTCTTCAGTGAAGCCACTTGATATATCTGTCACTCTTATAGCGTAACCTTTAACAGTATTTCTGAATTATATGCAGCATTTGTAAGAAATGTATTCATTTGTGAATAATTAGGAAAATCAATTTACAAACTCAACACAGGATACTAATAGCCTGAAGGCAATAAGGTTAGCTACAAGTTTCAGCACAATGTGTTTTTGTTATTTTTATGTGGAGTTCTTGATATTGGTATGAAAAGTTTTAAACAGAAATATTGAAAGACTTGTATCATAGGAACTAATAGGAGCTAATAAAATAAAACTTGGCATGAAGTAGCAATCTTAACGCTGATGAACATGGCAAGTATGCAATCTTTCCACTTGAGGACAGTTAACACAGATGGCAGAACTGATTTTACCATGTGCTATATGTCTTATTAATTGCCATGCCAATTAATATAAAATCCAAAGCCTACTTCTTTGTTCCACTATAATGGACAGTAGTTTGTTTTGGGTATGTTTTCTGTAAAGTATCAGAGTATATTTATTTCATTTATTGCTCTCCCCATTCTTCTCCCTGTCTCTCCTGGCTCCATTCTCTCTCCGCCCCCTCCTCTATATTGTTACCATTGTACATGTTTTTGAACTGTGTTGAAGATCAAGTATACATGAACTAAGGTGTTATTTAAGCTTTCTAGAAAGATTTCTGCTTGTGGACTTCTCCCATACTAAACTAAAATTTTAAATCAGGTCTTGTGCATTGGCCTTATTCTTTTGGAAAAGAAGATGAAATCCTATCCTTTTCAGAGGGTGACTTAGCATCCCAGCAGAGAATAATTAAGTGACATTCTAGAAACAAGTATAGTATATGTGCAGATTCCATAACAATAATTGTGTCAGTGTAATAGGAATAATTGTATCTTTGAGTTGACTACATCAGGTTTGTAAAGACTGGGCTGGGCCAGAGATCCTATTCTATGTCCTCTAGGTGATCTAAAAAAAAAAGTCGTTCTGTGAGAAAGAAGATGGACATAACTAATTGCAACCCCAAACCGATAAACTGTGGAGGGACTCTAGTACAAATCAAATGAAGAAAGCCTTGTAATTAAGAATGGAGTGTTGTAAAAAATAGTCTGCTAAAAGTGAGGCCATTAAACCAAGAAGTGACATACAACCCAGACACATTGACAAGAACAAAGAACGTGCCATTTTTTATTTCTTCTGGGCCTGCCAGAATTATAAGCAGCCAATGTAGCAGGTAAACTTTGGTGAACATGTAGATTGATGTATATGTTTTCTCTGTCCTGGACTTGTCCTAGATAAACTGTGCTATATTCTGGGAAGTCAATTGAGTTACTATTACTGTTCAACTGTGTTGTCTCCTGCACAGTCTAGAATTGCAAATGCTGAGCTGGTGTCAGATTTGCTGCAGCAGTAAAAGTGAATTGCAATCCACATCTTCAGTCTGGCAGGACAGAGCTTAAGAAAGTTTATGGTTGAAGGCTTGAAATTTGAGTGAGCTGCCTCTTGAGACTGCTAAGGATTCTGAACAGCTGCAGAACTTGACAATTGTATTGATTTTTATTTTTTTTTTAATTTCTTTTTTAAGATTCAATGTTCTAAAACCTTTGCAAGCCACATATATGATGAAAGCCCCCTTTGGAGTAGGAGATGCTGTTATAGCTCCTAGCATCAGTTTAGATTAGGGAATATGTATCATAGATATCACTTTCTAACTTACACATTTCATCTGTATAAATTTCATCAGCCTGCTGCTGCAAATTTTTTTCCCCTCCTCATTTGGTCTGCTGCAGCTTTTTTTCCCCTCCTCGTTTGGTAGTTGTGATACCAGTTCTGTCTGCATTTTTTTATAGGCACATGTGCTTTTATGATTTTATGAAAAATGTACTGCGGATCTAGAACAGTTGTTAAGGTATAATATTCCTGGTTGCTGAACGTCTGTTCTGTCTGGGAACATGCTTTGTTGAAATTCAATTACCATTTTCTCATTCTTGTGTTAAGACTCATCAATGCAAATAAAGTTATGTGTTCACAATAGGTAGAAGTATTTATAGTAGGCATAGGAGAAGAAATAAAAGGGAAATAAAAAGAGAACCATTCCTAATTCACTCATTTTGAGGCTAGACTTTACGAAATTGGCGAGGCAATTTAATTGCAGTTAGTGGTGTGTCAAATAGCACCCTTAGCATAAAAGACACCGTCCCTGAACTTTACCTTAGTAATTGGAAGAAATAAATTTGAAAGTAGGGGCCTAAACATCATTCTAGTTTGAAATGACATATTCCATTTCTCAATTTTGTGTTTGAATTTAATAAAAAAGAACGTATAAACCCAAACTCTTTAAACAACACAGCATAGAATATTTCATTTGGTGGCTAGGAGTGTTCTCTATCTTCAGCAAAAAGCATAATCTGATTTTGACAAGCAGTTGAGAAATACAGTGATATTTACATTAATATTTTCCTTGATTTACATCCAATCTTACTAATTAAGAAGGAATATTACAAGAATGTATTTGCATGCATGCCTTCACACACTAGCAGTGAAAACATCTCCATAAATTGGAATGGCACTATATCCCATGGTGCCTTGACAGAACAGGGAGCAAGGCACACTTAAACATCCTATGGTAAACACAGCGCAAAAAAATCTTGTCCATACTGATAGTTATGGAAAAGTAGAAGAACAAGTCATATATGTAGTGAAATTACCCCAGAATTCTGTCACAAATGCCAGAGATTTGTAGTTTTGGAGTTCTCTGAAAAAGAGGTGATACTTTTGTTTTTTGTATTTTCTTGATGGATTGCTATTTGAATACTTTTTTAGCTTTTGGAACTGATAAAAAGTTGTAATTAGTTAATCCAGTATTTTTCAAGGAGATAAATTAATTTAAGAATAAACATTATTTCCTCTTTTGCAGTCTTCCAAAAACTTTCCAGAACATCATAGAAGGTTTTCTGGGCCTCTGAAATTGCTTCATATGTCCTAAAGAAAAATCAAGTATCTGAGTTAAAAAAGTCATTTTCAGGTATTCAAGAATTTGTTGCTTTCTAATCTTGTTCTTTTGTGGGATTGTCATGTTAACATCTCAACTAACTGCATCCTTTGAAGGAAAAATAGGAAAAAAAGATGTCAACAGGTAGACAAAGACAATTGATAGCTTTCCTTTTTACTTCTGTTGAGTAATAGTCTATTTATTTATTTATTTTTAAACATAAAAATCATAAAATGTTTTGTAGTCTTTCATAACCAGAAAGGTCTTTGTTAAGCCTTGGTCTTTATAAGCTTTTATCTACGCTCTTAAGCTTGTCATACATGCCAATGCTTCTTAAAAATTCAACCTAGTTTCCACTCCCTATGCTTCCCTGTCAGAGTATACCCAATCTGGTATCTCATCATTCTTATCTCTTCTTCAAAACACTAATGTGAATGTCTTAAATATGATTTTGTGAAGTTCACGCTGTCTTAGGCTCTTTTTTCTGCCCCTCATGTTACCAGATCCCTCCTTATCTCTCTACTTTTTCTTCATATTGTGTGATAATTTCCTTGTAATCTATAGGTGTCCACCTATATCTGTGTGCACACAGACACATACACACATATGCATGTGTGCCCACTTACATAAAGAAAAAAATCCAATGTATGCTGAATTATACAGTTCATAAAAGGCACGCAGCAAAGCAATCTTTTTGTCTTGACTCTTCAAAACACCTGACACTTAGCTCATTTATTTCGTCATACCAAGAAACCAATAACTTACACAAGAAAATCAGAATAGAAATATAAAATAATAAGAAACCATACTAAATTATCATTATTTTATATATCTGAATTTCTAGGCTTTGCTTTTTGCTTGCCTTTTTTTTATCTCCTTATAGAGTAGTGTTTTCAGTTTACTGTTTGCTTTTTTATTTTAATAAGATTTTTTTTGTCATTGTGGGAAGAGTGAAACCTCCTATTTCCAGATGTATGTTGTCTAAACTCAGTTTATACAATTATATTTCAAGGTGACCTTTTTTTTTTGACTATAACATGAGGACGTATGTACTGCACTGTACATTTACTAGGTGTTTATCTCTGTAATAGTTTTAATTCTTGGCTGTAGGTCAGTTGGTTTGGTGAAGGATACTTCAGTGCTGTTATTTTTATTTATCACAAATTCAGCAGATTTATATAGATCAAAGAGATATATAGAGATATAGGTCAAAGAGATAATTAAAAGACAATTTTACTTTCTTCTTTTGTAAATCCTCAAATGTTTCCCAAATAACCATATGGTTATTTGGTTTAATAATTTATGTTTTGACGAAGAGTAATTTTCTATGAGCGACTGTATGTAGGAAATCCAGTAATTAGCTACATCACTACTTTTTGGTTAAAAGTGCTTTCTATAAGCATATGTAGTGTCCATACGTATCTATTGCAGACACGAGCTGATGAGTAGTAGTAGCTTTTCAAGCATACCACAAGTTATGTTTCCTTTAGAAACACACAAAATTTCTACAGTCTGTGTTTCTACTTTTACAAATATTTTAGGAATAAGCATACTGGTGTCTCCAAGATGTAATTAAAAAATAAATAAAATGTGAGGAGCATGGTTTTGTTGGGCTGCAGCATAAGTAAGTGAAGTAATTTGAAACCATGGTGTAACTGGTATTGTTTCTATTGCCTTCCCCCACCACCACCACTACTTCTGTCAATTTCTGTCTTGGGTTTTCAGCTCTGGTTTATCAAAAATGTGGCTTTATTGGGTATCTGAGAGATGCCAGTACTTAGATTGACTATTCAGTCTCTGTCCATTGGTCTAGGATAACCAATGTTTGCACCAAAAATTATCTTCTCTCCAGCTGGATAGGGACATTTCATCATCTTTATAAACTGAGGTTACCATTATGTTATAGTTGTAGGCAATTATTTCCCATTCTCTTACAAATTTACCCTCTGAACAATTCTAGCCATGATACATGTGGCAATGAGGGCAGGGAAGACCAATCAAAGCTTGTAAGAGTTCCTGTTGCTGCAATGCAACTAATTGCCTTCTATCCCTGCTGCCTTTGCCACTGGTCACTTGTTTCTGAATGTATCTGTCATCTTTCCTAAAGCTTTCTGTTCCTAGGTGATTACATTTCGTGCTCAGATTCCAGGATCACAGAATCTAGGTTGGAAGAGACCTCCAAGATCACCTAGTCCAACCTCTGACCTAACACTAACCAGTCCTCCACTAAACCATATCCCTAAGCTCTACATCTAAATATCTTTTAAAGACCTCCAGGGATGGTGACTCCACCACTTCCCTGGGCAGCCCACTCCAATGCCTAACAACCCTTTCGGTAAAGAAGTTCTTCCTAATATCCAACCTAAAACTCCCCTGGCGCAACTTTAGCCCATTCCACCTCGTCCTGTCACCAGGACATTTGATGACTGAGCTCACTAGAGGCTTAGCTGGGAGCTTAAATACTGTCCCTCTGCATGCACTTGCTGGGACACCAGACTTGCTGGGACCCTTGCTGTATTTTATTCCCCTTCTGATTTTTTTCTTCACCCTGTAAGTCTACAGAAGTATACCTTCACTGACCCCACCCTCAAATTCCTGCTTGCTTATTTTCTGATCTGCAAATTCCTACTGTAGCCCCACCTCCTAAAACCACCAGATTTTGTTGAGAAAGAAGGCTTAATCAGGCAAAATGCAGCAGGTGCAGCTTCTGTTACTATACAGGAAGGTGGTACTTTATGGAAGTCCTCCCAGCCCTGAAGATATGCTTTCCATTGTAGTCCAACTTTAATCTAGTTTTTGGCTAGCACAGAAGTGTTTCCTTTCATAAGTCTGATTTTGCATCCTCTCAAGTAAAAACAGAGTATTTTTAGTTGTTTTGGAGAATAACAATCACCTTTCATCATGCAGTAGAATTACTAAATATGAAATAAACAGAGCTGCAGCATTTGATCATCAGCTTTCTTTCTGTGTACTAAGAACAGTCGGTGTGGAAACATTGGAGTTTCTCAAAGGAATTTTTGTAAGTGTTGGTCCAATCATTACATCAATCAACAATGATTTCCTCTTCATTTTCAGGAGAATTTCCACATATGGGAGGACATAATGCTTATTATGCAAAATATCAGGTGCTACTTAAATTAAATTTGGTAGAAGTTATTGATGTAGTGAAAGAAGGTGAGCAGAGGACCAAGCAGATGATTAGAATCTCGGAGCACATGATGGATAGTGAGAGTCAGAACTGAGTTTGCTTGGGAGGTAAGAGGGTATTTTATTATATTCTTCAAGCTAGGCAATGGTATATAAAAGATAGAGCCAGACTGCTTGTGGAAGTGCACAATGAAAGCAGGAGAGGTGATGGATGCAAGCAGCAACATAGGACCTTCCTCTCAGTTATTAGGAAAAAAATGTTACTAAGAGGTTATACAAACACTGGAGCAAAGGACCAGAAAGGCTGTGGGATCACTGTTCTTAGATATATTGATAGAGTCAGGAATGTTTTAAAAATAAATTGATATTGTCTTAACAGTAGATTATCCATAACTGACCTGAAGAAACACAGTAAGTAGGGAAACAGGCTATTTTTTATTTATTTCTTTGAAGCATCTGATATGACCTCAGAGAGAAAGATACAGAATTGGATGGGTCGATATTTTAAAGCATAAAATCTGTATTTTGTGTATAGTGTTTTCTTTTGGGGCTCTGTAATAGGCTTCCTATTTCTCCTACAAGTTTCCAAATTTTGCGTTCAGCTTGAATAAGATTAGACTATTTTTCTAATAGATTCACTATCTTATACTATAAATGGTGCCAGTAGTGTATGTCTTTATGTGTGTAAATCATCAACCGTATGAGATTTCAGTTCTGTCTGCCCACTTACGAGACATTTAAAATATATTTTTGATAATGAAAATCATAATGTAAATCTCACATAGAGGCGGATTTTGAAATGCTTATATGTGCTGATAAGCTTAAAGGGGATGGAAATGAAGCAGCTGTCTTTTTTTTTTTTTCTTCTTCTCAATTTCAGCTACAATCATTGCCTTTTTGCATTTTCTCCATCCCATTCTTTCCTTTCTTTTCCATTTTCTGTTTCTGTTATGTAAATAAAGATTTATAAAGTGTAAGCTTAATAGCACTAAACACATTGTTAAATTGGTAGAGATTTGGGAGAAAGCCCAGACTAATTAACACCAATTCCTACTCTATTGCCAATTTTTAACGGATCTTAGGACCAAATCTTTTGGAACTGAAGTTATACTGAAGGCATGTTGAAAATAGAAAATAAATTTGGATATGGCCACCTTGAGAAAAAATCTGTTACCAGTACAGTGCTTGCTTTTTGTAAATAATTAGATATATACAATATAAACAGATAACTTCCTTTTAGAAGCTTTACTTGTAACCAACTAAACTCTTCAGGAATTCTCTTTAATTATCTCCATACCTCTTCCTTGAGACTGGAATACTTAACAAATAATGACCAATTTTAGTATAGAAAGTCCAATTAGCAATATTTATTAAAGTTCATAGCTAATTCAGTTTTTAGAAAAATCTATTAACAAGAAAAACATGTTATAGCTCTCTAATATATATATATATATATATATGTAGCTCTGTACTTCAGAAATAACTGAAAGACATAAAAAAGGAAGGGATATTTATAGCGGAAACAGGATGGGATTATTTTACCTAACTTCAAACATATTAAGCATGCCTCAACTAGCTATTCAAGCTCTGTTCTTCAGCTGCAGTGTCAGCAGAGAGGGATACTTCTCAGTGGCAGCCTGTCTCTGGTACCAATAGATACTTAGACAGCATGGCTAACTAGCAGTCAAAACCAGGGGAGATGAATCCAGACTATAAGTAAAATGACTGAAAGAACATCATTTGGATAGCTTTTTTTAGAAAGGCTTTTTGAAAGAACAAGAACGTGAAAAAAAGTTTGGTTTCATCAATTTTTTTTATCTTTTGAGCTATCTTTCATTTATTTTACCAAGATGATTTTAGTGAAATTTTCACCTTCTTCAGGCAAAGTGTGTGCTTTAACCTTTGTACATTTAGGACCAGAATGCCCTGGATGTTAAAAGATGATGCCCTGTGATTTAATACCCTGGCCCTGTACTTTTTCTTCTCCTTTGCCCTCTAACTCAGAGACTGTCCTACCCAGCTGTGATTTTGTATTACTCTTGTCATTGCAGCACGCTGCTGGTCAGAAATCAAAAGTTAAAGTGATCATTGCCAACTTCTGAATGTTAACTCAAGAAACATAAGCAGGGGGTTGGAATGAGATGATCTTTAACGTCTCTTCCAATGCAAACCATTCTGTGACTGTATGAAACCTTTGCTAATGCCTCCTGCTTGCCCTTCAGCATAAAGTGCCGTCTTAGTGTCAGGGGAATGTAAACTTAAGGAGCCTGTCATTGCACACCGATGCAAATCCTCTGTTGTTAATCTTGGTATAATAAGGAAATATACAAATTAGAATTACCATTCAACTGAAATACTTGACACTGGATGCCTTGTAGCTCCCACTATTATTTGAAATATTAGTCTACTGTAACACACTAGGCAATACTTCCTTTCATATTATCTGAAATTTCATTTATTTTCTGTATAATGATCGCCGTGTTTCTGAAATTAAAGCATCAAATACATTTAATTATTTGGATAGGCTATCTAGGGGGATGATGGACTTCCTATCATTTCAGTTTTATAAGGACAAATTCAATAAAAATCTTTCAGGGTGCTTCGTTTGCATTTGATCTTGCTTCAGAGACATTGAATGATCTAGAGGACTTCCAAGCACATCTGAGAGTACTTAGATTGAGTTCGTTTTGTACTCAAAATGAATACTTTTTGACTTTTTTTTTTTTTGCATTAGCTAAACTCTGGTTTCTTAGGAGGAAATAACATTTTTTTCAGCCAAGCAGCTGCAAGGTATAAATGCATTTAGTACATCTTAATTTTTATAAAGTGATATTGCATGGAAATGAGTGGAGTAGAAATAATTTTGGTAGTTGGCCAGATTTTAATTTTTTACTGCCCAAGCATTTTTCACATTTTTCTTACCTGAAGACTTGGATAAGAGAGAAGACTAAACAATTCACCTGTGGTTATATGAAACACAGTGACATTCCAGCTGAAAAAATAATTTAAAATATATTATTTGTCATCAAGGTGCTTGATATGTGACTAGCCTTTTAATGGCTTTCAGAAATGTGCTTCACATAATTTGAAACAAGCTTTCTTATCAGTATGTGTTGCAATTAATTTAATCTTGTTTCTGTTATTTCCACAGTATTTTTCAATTCAGTGAACCTCATTACATTTGCAAGTGCATTAAATTAGAGTCTGGATAGAAGAAGAGAGATGATTATCAGTTAATTTAATTATGTTTCTACATTTGCCCATTTAATGATATGTCTGCCATTGTTGTTGCAAGCCTTTTCTGCAGTTGCATTATGTAGAAATTAGTTCCAGCTCCATGTATAGTTTGTGTTACCTGATAACTGCTGACAACTAAATGGAGGCACGTGTTCAGCAGTGAGTCTAATCAGAAAGCATTTACTCTACATCCAATGGCTACAGTATGGAATATTCTTATTATATTCACTTATATTCACTATATCATAGCAATATTTTTGGCTTTGCATATGTGATGCTGTTTTTTTTTTTTAATGTTTTACATCATTAATTTAATTAAGAAACAGAACTTTACATTCTTATTTTGACTGAGAAGCAAGTAAGCATGCTATTGCACAAGTCTGTTCTAGACAATTTAAAAGAAGGAAGCTAAGGAATAAAGAAACGGTCTGGGCCTTTTTAATTATTATTCTTTTAAAATAATATATATATATATATATACATATATATATAAATCTACTGAAGAGGATCAATATACTTTAGAACACTGCATGACTTCTGGTAGTGCCATAGTCTATTTATGTTAATCTTGTGATACAGAGAGATGATGGACTGTTGTGCTGGAATAGATAACGGAATAGATAAATCAAGCTTTTTCCAAGACAAACACCAGGATAACTCCAAGAATTAATGATCAAAACAAAAAACAATAAAAATAAGATATTGGTGAATTATGAAGACGATTTTAGTCAGTTGTTCTTTTCACTTACAGTCATGAATACTGGTCATTTACTTTACTTGTTTTTTTTTTTGTTTTCCCCATGCACATTTTTATTTCAGTTCTTCAGCGTCAGCTCTGTATTATGAATTGAAGTAAAGGCCAAAGCATGATGAAGTGCTTAGAGCCTAAGGCAGCCAGGGGAAATACAGTGGTGCCAAGAGGTCTTTCAAGATACAAAGCCACTGTGAATTGGGTTTTGTGCCTGAACTGGCCAGTCCATACAGCCAGATTTTCTCAGATAGGCTGCTGCTGCTGCAGGTAATGTAGAAAAGTACTGTGCTGTGGAACTCCCTGGTATTTACATTTTATGAATAAGTAATGTGGCAGGAAAATAGCCTAATCTCTATCTACATGCACATGCAAGAGGTTTATGAAGACCTGAAAATAATTATTGTATTTCTGACGTGATAGAAATTGGCCATTTTGTTTGTAAGTTATTTTAATCCTTCTGATACTCTTGATGGGAGCAGGGCCTTTAACAAAATATGGCAAATCTAGGGCATGTTGGAAGTTGAGAGCTATGTGTGTGCTCAGAGTGGGAGAATCAGGCTGAGTAAACTCGACAAAGACGATTTATTAAGCAGTCATTGCAGAAAACAGCCATCTGATGATTGTCTTATTGATGATGGGTGAGCCAGTGCCCCAGGCATTACTGCTATTTCTTCTCGTTGTAGAACTTGCCATTTGTAGGACACTCGTTTGAGTACTGCTCAGACTACCATGAATTGTGCATTACTTCTCTTGTTTCTAACAACTTAATAATGGCTCCTAACTGGCTTGAGTTTGACACATCCCATACCATATGACGTACACTCACTTCTGTTTACACCTATTATATAGTTTTTTCCACTTCATTTACTTTTACAGGAAAGTAATGTTCAGGCAAGGATGACTGATACACAGGCAGTGTATCATATGTATACAGCAGTAATGTAGGGATATGCCAGTATCAGTTGGATCTTTTGGAGGGTCTGAAAATTAAAAATACTAAAATTATTTCATAGATGTGAGGAGTTTAAATCAGAAGAAAAATCTTGTTCTGTCTTTTTCTTACAGCTATCCATCTGCGGTTTGAGCACTAACCTTGTGTTTGAGGTGTACGATTTTTTCAACATTTGACACTTTGTACCTGTTATTCTTTTTCTTAATAAATGAGTACAATCCTTACTGTCCCGCCCCATTTGCAAATAAATGTTTTGAATATCTGCCATTGCCCAGGGTCCCTGGCAGAATACTTCAAGCAGAGTCACTGGAAGAATTCCTATGGGTTAAACCACGACGTTGTACTCCTTTCTCCTGGCAAGATCATCATTTAGAGACTGCAGGGTGGGGATGAATCAAGTCTTTTGTCCAAACACAGAAATAAAGCACGGGTTAATTAACTAGTTCTGCCTGTAATAAATAGCGTCTGATTACAGACTTCTGCAACTAATGCCAAGGGCAGAAGAACAGATATGCCATTACTAAGAATAGCAATTTGGGAAACAATGGATTTAATTAATAGATTAGTGAGATTTTTGGTTTTCCATTTGATTTGCTGCAGAACAAAATCTTTCCTTAAATGAGAAAAGATTTATAGCTACTTGGTTTATCGTCATACTATATTACAAGAGTTTTGCATTTTTGACTTAACTTTTCTAGATTTTTTTTGTTTTTGTTTTGTTTTGAACTACTCCTAACTTAGTAATTGACTATTACTTATTTAATTGTACTTGCTGTACAGTGAGCGATTTCTACTCTCCTACTTCTTCCCTGTTCACTTTTGTGAATATGCCCCCAGACTGATATTTTTGGAGGGACTGAAAGGGAAAGATTAAATACCGTGCGTCTTTTTGTCAGGAAGAATGCTTTCAAATCCTTCCTTCGTCTAAGCTACCGTGCTTGACATCTCATTATTCATTATTTGACTCAGCTGTTTCAGTTTCACCTTCACCCAGCTAATTAAGTAACTCATTGAATGTATTATTCAGTATTTGATTCCCCTATCTGAGTCAGTGGGAGATGGAAGCTGGAAAAAAAAAAGCCCCTTGATGGGATTAGAGAAAGGATTGTTGCTCTGATATAGGGGACTGGCATGAGAATGAGCTAATGAAGTTGGCAATACATGAATCGCATTCTGTCACTTCAGCAAGTGTTTGGATGCTGGTGAAAGTATGGGGATTAGATTTGTTTTAAACTGATCATTACTTAACTAAGCAAATAGTGACTTGTTAATTGTCTCAGGACATCTGTGGTGTGAAAGAGGTTCTTGAGCTTTATTTACATTTTTGTTTCTCTCTTCAGCTGTTGTCCTGCAGGGTATTGTAGCATCATGTGTCAAGTCTAGATATGAGCCTTAGCTATTTATGGAACTTGGCTTTGTTCATTGTTCTGGCTCTGCTACCAATGTGTATTACTTTCCAGTGCTTTTGGTATTTGATGAATAATTTATTTCATTTTTCTTGGATTGTAAATGTAAACAGGAGCACTTTGCAAATGAGCAAAAGCCAGCGTTGAGCTATAGGTTGTCTAATTGCATTCCTGTTGCTGTGAATTTGATTGCATTTGTAAGTAGGCTTTTAGATTAAAAGTGAAGGGTTATTACAATTAAATTCCTTTATGGTATGGTTTAGAATATTTCTTAATGTTTATATTAAACCTTAATTAAACAGAATTGTAAACAATATTCCTATCTGCTTAAAATCTACATTTTTTTTGTCATGCTGGTTAAGGGAAATCTTTTTTTTTTTTTTTCTAAGTGTAAATTAACACAAAAATAAAATACCACCAGAAAAATCTAACCTAAAAGTATGATATTTACTTGTTATATAGAAGACTGAAGTTCTTCAGTGTGTGAATTGAATTAAGTAAGGTAAGGATTTGAATCTCTTTCTTTAACTTCCTTTTTTTTTTTTTTTTTTTTTTTTTTTTTTTTTTAAGATTTTCTGTTCATTGTTCTGAGGTAAATTGTGGCCTCGCTCCCCTTCTCTAAGGGTTGGGTTATCTTTGTAGCTTTGATAAGAAATTCCTTTTGGGCTCTGAGAAGACAATTGTGAATCTCACTGAATCTCACTGAAAACATAACATAAAGTCATTCTGTTTGAGAACTGGTTATCTTCTACCAAAAAATCATTGGAAAAGTCACAATCAAGTCTTGCCTAGGACATTGTCTCTAGAATAGTTCTTCAATATATATATTCAAATGAAATAGTTCAGGTAAAGCACAGTTCAAGAACAGTCCCTAGCAAATTCTTATCTCTGACTTTGAATGATTAATGTTCTCTCTACAGAAAAATAAAACTGATAAAGTTTTGTACTGAGTGTGAAGTTCATCTTCAACAGTTTCGTGGCTAAACAAAAGGCAACCTGTAGCAGCATCCATTTTTGTCTAATGTATGTTATTTGTGTGATTCATTTTAAAGAAATTGATAGTTCCTAAAGCTAAATTCTAAAGCTTATAGGATATATCTAGGGTAAAACATGCTGAAGTCCAACCTCTTTGTTAAAACCATATTTGATGTTTTTATTCTGGAGTATGTTTTATCTGTTTATCTTAATCTGTTTTCACTCAGCACTCTTCTGGATCCTGAAAAGTAAAAATGGTAACTTTTAATAAGAAGTGATAGCTTTGGAACAGATTTGACTTCTTTAATTTGCTTTTACTTGTGGAAGTTTTGTTTGTCCTGAAGGTTATAGTTCTCTGCAAAGAAAACCAATTGGAATGGGACATCTTTAGATTAGAGTTCCGACAGCTACCTTTTTTTATACTCATCTTCTTGCTAATGAGAAGATGCATAAATATTTTATTAAGCTACTAAAAGATCGAGATCATTGTCCTTAATGAGACATTAAGTAGAAAAAACTATATTGTCAGTTTTTCAGTTGTTTCAGACAATGAAAAAATTTCCTGTCTTATCGTACTAAAAAGGGTTCATAACATTTATAATTGTATAAGCAAACTGAACTTGTATGCAGTTTTGTACTTCTTTTACTCTTGATTAAAGCTATGCTTTTTACTTGCTTTCCTAGAGACATGGTCAATCTGACTGGCTAGCAAAAAATTTCTGCGGTTTTATTCTAATGAGAAAAATAAGCTAATACCTATATAAACTTAACCAATATTTTTGATAATTAATGTTAAAAAAAAAAAAGTGTAGTTAATCAGACACTTTTTTCTATGTATTACCTTAGTGCTTATGATTTTTTGTAGTTATACATTTATATTTGCACTCCATTTTTATGCAGTGATGTTATTGTTTTGAATTTGAATTAAAAGAAATAACAAAATAGCACTTATATTTCATTTTTTCACAATTTAAGTAGAACAATGTATTGATTGCACTGCATTGGGAAATGAAAACCCTTAGGCTTATGAAATTGGTTTTAGCTGTGTTCTGAAGTTTGGGCATTGACTTGAAAATTGTCATAATTACTTCATGAATATGTCTGTTTCTGACTTACTTTCAATGCGCAATAGCTTATTTTAGAACTTTAAAATACTTTTCACTTAACTTTAAATAAGAAATGATTATTTGTATCAAAGGCTCTAAAATATCTTAACTATGTTTCAAGAACTTTATGTCCCCCAGATGGCAAGAGCCATGATAGTCACTCAGAGTGCTCCATCCAGTATCTTCGCTAAGGATAACTTATTCTAATATCTTCTAATATTCTTTTTATATGCAAGTAACTTTCAAGAGTTTTTTTTTATTTTTCCCCCCATGCTAACGTGTCTATAGTTATGACATATAGTTATTTTATATACATATAATACATAATATTATATATATATTTATATAAATTATTATATATTATATATAATTATGTCACATATAAATATATATCACATATATAAAGTCTGAAATAAATCTGCTAATCAGTCTTCAAGCCTTTGTTCTTTTCTTCAATCTTGTCTACAAGTAGTAAGATGCACTCATGCCCATACTGCATCCCATCATGTATGGCTAGGAATATACAGAACCCCCTGTACTCTCCCATGTCCCGCTGCGCTGGGGACCGTGCCAGCGCCAGAGCTGATTGTCTTATAGTGCCTTGTAGTTATTGTGATTTTCATTTCTAGAATGAAGGGCTGTTACTCAGTCTTGCAGGAAAGGTAATAGCCATTTTTTGTCATAAAGTAAATGCCAAGGTTTTTAGATCAAGAAATATTGCTTTTCAGAGAACAATATAGTTGAGAGCATAGACAATGTCTGCTGGGGGTGGGTATGGAAAACCTCAACAAAAAAGCCTGCAGCAGCTTCAGAGATTGGTAAGGCTGGTTTTAGTTTTTAGTATTAACGTAATTTTTAGTTTTAGTTTTAGTTCTAGTTTTAGTATTAGGGTAATTTTTTATATAGTTATGGAATTGTGCATGAAATGACCATATTATTTTCTAGGTGGATTTAGACTCTTAAAGTTTCCTTTGAACTTCCAAGTTGTTTTAAAAACAGCAGTCAGTTGTTGATAAAGTAGTTGCTGGGAGTGACAACTGAGAACAGGTATTTTTACTTTTAAAGAAACCAGATGGGAATTATGTAAAGTGTGGTGAGCTGAAGCCTTCAGAAGAAGTGCACACACTTGGGTAGTGAAGTTTTTTTTTTTTTTTTTTTCTTTTTTTCAGAATTGCAGGAGGTCTGAGGACAAGAGGAATTAATGTATGCCTTATCTGTTGTTTGATTATCATCCTCTATTTTATAATTTTGACGTTTTTTTTTTTTTTTTTTTTGAAGCTTTATTTGTAACTTCTTTACTGAGAGGGTTGTTAGGCATTGGAATGGGCTGCCCAGGGAAGTGGTGGAGTCACCATCCCTGGAGGTCTTTAAAAGACGTTTAGATGTAGAGCTTAGGGATATGGTTTAGTGGAGGACTTGTTAGTGTTAGGTCAGAGGTTGGACTCGATGATCTTGAGGTCTCTTCCAACCTAGACAATTCTGTGATTCTGTAAATTATTATTTTAAACATTAGCATTCTAAAGTGGCCTGTACAGGCAGTATTTTGTGAAATAGCTGTGATACAGAATCTCAGTGTTTGTGTTGTTTAGGTAGAAAACTCTGTACTGCATTTCAATCTCTAAAACATCAACTTGATGTTGGTTTTACTATATAATTACACCATGTCAAGAAGTGGATCTTTCCTGCCTGATATAGTGAACATGATGTTAGTAGTATGAAACAATCTGGTATAAGTTAATAAATATTATTATTTCATCACATAATGTCATAGAACATATTTCTCAGGCTGCATCATTAATAATCATTAGGCAGAGCAGTTTAAATGGTGATGATTACTTTCAGTATTTGTATTGCAAAATTGGACGCTGTTTTAATTTGTTACTTTGAGTAAATTAAAACCAATGCAGAAATATCATATTTAACTAGCTTAAAAAGTCAAAAATTCACAGGAAGTGAAAAGGTACTTTACAGGTAGTGGGAATTTAAAGCTACAGAAACAAGGAAACAAAGCTGGTAGTGAATTTTAGATTATTTTACTTGAAAGTTCTTCATTATCAATCAGTTTTATTGTGTCTCTTAAAATGTATACCTGTTATGACTATAATTCCACAGCACTCTGAGAATTCCAAAGGGAAATAACAGAACTTACCGCATTTTCTTCTGTTAACATTGGTCATCCTAACAACTTTGTTTTGTTATAGTAGTTTCATTATTTTTACTTTGGGATCTATTATATTTCTTTCACGAGTCAATAGCTCATGCATGAGACTTTTTATGTGACTCAGATGTTTTTAAGGGTAACCTTTATGTGCATGAACTGTCATATGTTTAAAAAGAAAACTGAAAATAAGGCTATATAAAAGCAGCAACCAAAATTGCATGTATCTTCCAAACATAATATCCATGATTTTTCTAAAATTGAGAATTACCAGCAATTTATCTTAAAAATGCATTTAATACTTCCTATTTTCATAAAAAATATATATTAGTTTTAACTGTTAAATCCATATTTTTTATCATCCTTTCAGTCTTAACTGTTGAAAAGCAGTGAAGTATGTTTTGAAGAATACCAGCTCCTATTTTAGTAGAAGATACTGCCATAAACTTGTTGTTTTGTTGTTTATGTTCAGCTATGACAAGACATAACACTATTTTGTAGTTAATGGCTATATGAACAGCAAAATAAGGAACATGTATTACTTGTCAGCCTATGTTCTATACTTCCATCTTGGTTTAAATGATAGCAGGATTGATTAGTTGTAGTTGCTAAAACTAAGGATTCATAGAGAGATTGCGGATATTTTTCCTCTATGCTTCAGAATTTGCATTAAGTCTTTAAAGGGAAAAACAAAACAAAAAACACCCTTTCAGAATTTATTAGGATAATAAATCTTAAACAGATCTAGCAAAAATAAAGTAGTTCAAAAAAACTGATCAGATTGAATAAAACTGTATTAACCTCTCATAAAGAAAGAGGGAGAAATGTATTTTTAGTTTAAGGGAAATCTCCACAGTTACACTTATTGTAGGTTGAAAATAATTCATCAAGGAAGTATTCTGAATTGAGGAGCACTGCCATTTGTGCTCTATCAAAAATCGGTTTTGATGTAATAAATTTTTCAGAACTTGTAACTGATGTACTGGTTCTATTTTATTTTTAAATTGTTTAGCTTAGATATTATTCAGTATTCATGTTTGGGTAACTTGATTAAACTGGGAAAAAAAATTACAAAAAGTCTATAATGTGCAAACCAACAACAACAGGAAAATATACTAAACAATCCTTTTGTAGTTTGTCTCAACCATTACTGAGACAGAACTGTCCTTCTGCAAAATATGCCAGGGCCGTTTGTTCTTAGTGAACACGTTCTGGGCATGTTAGTATATATGTAGGCCTTAGCATCTCTTTTGGGGGGGAAATAGCCAAAAAAAAATAAAATGGAAGGAATAAGTCTTACCTGTATGCTTACTTCAAAAGTTATGTGTATGTTGGTACTGAGGCATTTATGTGGAAGGTAAAGATTGAATTTCTGCATGCTCGTGAAGAGCATGTGCTGGAGATACTAGGTGCTGATGGATGTTGAACAGGAATACATCCATGGCACCAACATTTCTTGTCCCTGCTTACTTTCCTTAGCAGGCTTCAATTCTGTGTTGTCTTAGCTTCTTTTTAGGGGCACTGTGACTAAGTGTAGTTCATCAGATTTATTTATTTTTTTTCCAATCTTGCCTGTTTTTTTTTTTTTTTTTTTTTTTTTGTTTGTTTGTTTGTTTGTTTGTTTTGTTTTTTTTTTTCCAATTTATGACCTTCCTAAAAAGATTAGGAATAGAATTGGGTTCTGATGTCTTCATTACTACATAGATTGCAGGTCTTGGAAAGGAAACTGGTCTTGTATACCTTAGATCAGGCATATAAGAAGGAAAATAGATCACATCTCAGTCACTTTCTTCTTGACAGTAATTACTAAAAAGTATGAAAATAAATTGGTGCCTTTGCCACTCTAAATAGCTTGCAGTCTATTAAAATTCCTTATTTCTCCTGGATGTTAAAGGATGTTAAAGCAGTAACTGTACTCATCAGAGCTTCTTTTTAATTTGCACATTAACGTATAGCCTTTTGGATGCAGTCTTCACTCATGCGTTTGCTACCACATTCTTAATCAGTGTCAGCATAGACACTGCTATGTCAGGAGTGTTGTGTATAGGAAACTTTGTTGCTGTTCAAACTGGTAACTGTATTTAATATAGTTTTTCATGGTGATTTTCTAAGATTTAATATTTGCTAACCCCTAAATTTCAATCTTAACCTGGTGTTCTTCAAGTTTTGAGCAGCAAATTCCTAGATAATTGTGTGATAAATTAATCTCTTGAAATACTATGCATTTTTTCCTAAAATGCTGCATATTTGTATGTTGTTTTGTGCAGTTATAATCTAAGTGCATAGACAGAAGATAAACTCAGAAGGTTTTTTTTTTTTTTTTTTTTCCCACTGTACTAATGAAAACGTGTTTGAAGACATTGGATGAGCTGAGGCACAGGAAGGCTTGTTTCTCTGCAGTGAAGACTTATGTGTCTCTGCATAAGAGTGTAATTAAGAAAAGGACAAATAAATCAAGGGTGAGAAAACGAAAAGAATTGGGAAAATCTCATATGCCCAAGTCTGTTTGCTTTCTCAGCAAGCAGATCACAGAATCACAGAATTTCTAGGTTGGAAGAGACCTCAAGGTCATCGAGTCCAACCTCTAACCTAACACTAACAGTCCCCACTAAACCATATCCCTAAGCTCTACATCTAAACGTCTTTTAAAGACTTCCAGGGATGGTGACTCCACCGCTTCCCTGGGCAGCCTGTTCCAATGTCTAACAACCCTTTCGGTAAAGAAGTTCTTCCTAACATCTAACCTAAAACTCCCCTGGTGCAACTTTAGCCCATTCCCCCTTGTCCTGTCACCAGGCACGTGGGAGAACAGGCCAACCCCCACCTCGCTACAGCCTCCTTTAAGGTATCTGTAGAGAGCGATAAGGTCGCCCCTGAGCCTCCTCTTCTCCAGGAAGAACAAGCCCAGCTCCCTCAGCTGCTCCTCGTAGGACTTGCTCTCCAGGCCCCTCACCAGCTTCATCGCCCTTCTCTGGACCCGCTCGAGCACCTCGATGTCCTTCTTGTAGTGAGGGGCCCAAAACTGAACACAGTACTCAAGGTGCGGCCTCACCAGAGCCGAGTACAGGGGTACGATCACCTCCCTAGCCCTGCTGGTCACACTGTTTCTGATACAAGCCAGGATGCCATTGGCCTTCTTGGCCACCTGAGCACACTGCTGGCTCATATTCAGCCGACTGTCCACCATCACTCCCAGGTCCTTCTCTGCCTGGCAGCTCTCCAACCACTCATCTCCCAGCCTGTAGCTCTGCTTGGGGTTATTGCGCCCCAGGTGCAGGACCCGGCACTTGGCCTTGTTAAACTTCATGCAGTTGGCCTCAGCCCATCGGTGCAGCCTATCCAGATCCTCCTGCAGAGCCTTCCTACCCTTGAGCAGATCGACACACGCACCTAACTTGGTGTCATCTGCAAACTTACTGAGGGTGCACTCAATGCCCTCGTCCAGATCATTGATGAAGATGTTAAAGAGGACCGGCCCCAGCAATGAGCCCTGGGGGACGCCACAAGTGACAGGCCTCCAACTGGACTTGACTCCATTTACCACGACTCTTTGGGCCTGGCTATCCAGCCAGTTTCTAACCCAATGAAGCGTGTGCCAGTCCAAACCAAGAGCAGCCAGTTTCTTGAGGAGAATGCTGTGGGAGACGGTGTCAAAAGCCTTGCTGAAGTCAAGGTAGACCACATCCACAGCCTTTCCCTCGTCCACCCAGCGCGTCACTTTGTCATAGAAGGAGATCAGGTTCGTCAAGCAGGATCTGCCTTCCATAAACCCATGCTGACTGGGCCTCATCGCCTGCTTGCCCTGCAAGTGCCACATGATGACTCTCAAGAGGATCTGCTTCATGAGCTTCCCTGGTACTGAGGTCAAACTGACAGGCCTGCAGTTTCCCGGATGTACAAGTTTCCCGGATGTACAAGTTCCTTCAAACATGTCTATATTAATGACAAAAGTCAAGCTTTTCATCTGTCAAGAAGTTTTCAGCTCTTGGTAGCTTTGAAAATTGCAAATGAACACAAACAAAACTCTAGAATCAGATGAGAGATTGGGTTATCTGCTTTCACAGCCGGGTGGTGGGTGGATGTGTGGGAAGGGCGCATGTTGGAGTTGCTTCAAATGTATATTAAAAATATAAAAATACAGGAGTATTTTTACATGCTTTTTTTTTTTTTTTTTTTAATATAAAAGTTCTCAGTTCAGTATCCCAACAATCCTTTAAACCATTCTTTAAACTCTCTACTTTTACCTAGAAACAAAAAGAGTAAGCTCCCCAAAGACTGAGAAACCTTTAGGTCACTGGTCAGATTGATTTCTTTTTGGACTCCAGACAAACAGCCCTGAGAATGACAACAGGGAAAGATGCAAACGACCCAGTCTTCTCCTGCTCTCTGCTTGTAGCTTGTTAGACAGAGGCCTCTGTTGCTTCAGAAGTGTTAGTAAATGGAGATAAAGCTATTGCTTTCATTAATACAACTATTTTCTTACACTTTGGACATGGCAGCTTTTGAAACCATTGGAATCCTGGGACTGGTTTCTTAGTATGATGAGGCTTGTGCATGATTCCTTCAGTTTCTGGGGATGAACTTAGTAAAGACTTGAATGGCACATACTAAGATTTCATTTTTCATTTCTTTTCTCCTTCAGTAAGTATTATTGCATGGTTAATTTGTTCTCTGGGCTGGATAAAATAGAACTAATATGAGATTCAAATTAATTCTTCTGCTGGTAGCCTGTTTGTTAACAGCAATAATGAAATATAATGGATAATGGACAGTGAAAAAGATTAAGTATTTTGCTCAATTATTCAGGGCTTTGATATATTTAAGCACTTAATAAATATCCAGAAAAATCATAGAATTACAGAATGGTTTGAGTTGGAAGGGATCTTAAGTATTGCAACCCCCTGCCATGGGCATGCGCCTCCCTCAGCCCAGGCTGCCCAAACCCCATCCAGCCTGGCCTTGCGCACTGCCAGGGATGGGGCACCCACAGCTCCTCTGGGCAGCCTGGACCAGGGCTTCACCACCCTCAGACTAAAGAACTTCTTCCTAATACCTGACCTAAATCTACCCTTTTTTAGTTTAAAACCATTAATTCTTGTCCTGTTACAACACCCTCCTCCTCGCCCCCCAGACAGAGTCCCTCCACAATTTCTTGTAGGCCCCCTTTTGGAAGACTGCAAAGCAGTAACCCAGAGTTTGAATGAGTGCTTTTTCAAATATTTCTACATTTTTTTTGTTTAACATTGGGTTAATTTTATGTATGCTTTAGTCATTCAAAGGAACCGTCTCCACTTCATAGATTTTTAAATCTGTTAATACCCTTTTATTTCTCATTCTGCATCATTTTAGAAAATTGGAAAACAGTGTTATGAAGCAACGGTCTAATTTGTTTTAGCACTTGTTGGGATGCTAAGGATGTGTGTAAAATACCTGACCAACCTGGTCAGTGTAATAGATTTATCTTTCATAGGAATGTTGAGCAAGATTTCAAGAGGTTATTTGCTTCCACCTACTGTCTATTCCTGATATTACAGACAAAACCAACAGGTCGTACTTTAAAACTTCCAGTGTCTCATTTTTCCTCCTTCAGATATAGGCAATGGGAGTAGTGTGTTAGTGTGTGTACATATGAATTCTCTTTGCTGTCTGGATTTCATTACTTTCAAATGAAAGAAAAAAAAAAAAAGCAATTGAAGTAACTTCTCTGAAGTTTCCAAACCTGTACATGTTAAGTTTTTTCTCTTGTTTTTGTTGTTGTTCTTTTGTTTGTTTGAAGGTTTTGTTTTGAGTGTTATGATAGAGAAGTAGTGGGAAGATTTTGGATAGTAGGAAGACAGCAAACTAAAAAATATATGATAAAGGACAATATGATAAAGGCATGCACAAGTGTTATTTATGTTAGCATGAGTAGTAGTTAGTTGGGGACATTGATTTCTCTATTTCCTGTTCAAGAAGTAAACTTACATATATAATTTCAGAAGCCATGTAATATAATTGTGTGGAGGTTTCTACTGCATCCTAAAGCCAAAATATCATCCAGAGCCATGCTATCACTAATGATTACTTTTACTTTCTAGATCTTTCCTTTTACTTCTCTTCAGTAACACATGAATTACCAATTCATGCTAATGCAGAATGAAGGTGCTAGAGAGATTTCCCAAGAGCCTAGTATATTAAACTTTAAATTTCCTGAAAGGTATGAATCATCAAAAAGTGTAAAATTGGGATGAGGGAATGGAGCCTTATCAGGAACGAAATAGGTGTCACATCTGATGTATTCTGTACTATGCACTTTCAGTATATCTTGCTGTCAAGTTATCTAAATCAGTTGTCTCCAAACAAGCACTGAAAAATAATATGTGCCTATTGTTCTCACTTTTTTCTCTGGTAAGCTACGGTACAACCAAAAATTTAATACCAGTTGGTCACTAAGGGAACTAAATCTGATAAATGTTGGTAGGACACTTTAAGGCTACATTTCAGAACTCCATGCCTACAAAAACAGAGATGATTATAATTTCACCATCCCAGTTACTGGAATTCTGTCGTTAAACATATGTGGCAGCATCCCTTATGGCTTTTGTTCAAGTTGTTTGTCCATTGCTGCTCCTGATACACTGCATAAAGCCTTGTCTTGTTTCCTTGAAGCTACCCAACAAAGCAGGCAAAATAGGCAATTTCCTTCTGTGCTGTCAAGTCAATATTTAAAAATAGAGCTCTTAATATGTTTATAGTACTATAATTTAATTGGCTGTTAAGCAGTGACACCTAGTTTAAAAAAAAACATGGTGGTTTAAACTGAAATGGATAAGTTTTCTATTTTAATGATAGCGTATGTCTATAATTCATTCTTTCCATGTTTCCCGTGAAATATCCTGTGAAATGTTCTATTATATAATTTATCTAAAGTACTAATTCTTCAGGAGTAACAAATTTTGCTGTTTTTTTTTAACCTTAACATGAAAGAATGTAAAAGAAAGTGTCTAAAATACTGTTCAATTCTCTATATTTTTACACTTGCTTTACAAAAACTGTATTGCTTAGTCTCAATTCACACAGCAGGGAGATTTGCAATACACCTATCAAAATGACAACACTGTTGTGTTGCACTTACAGAGAATGGCAAAGATGTCTCTCAGAGAAGAACATTCTGATATATATTTTTTTTACTTCTTACTCTGTATTTAACAGATGATTCATTTCAATGCATTTTTTTTCCAAGTTTAATTTTCATGTATGTTTTTCTTTAAAGGATGTAGATGATGTATACTGAAATGTTTATATTTAAACATAAATATTTTTGAAGCCAGTTACTTGACTGGTTTAAAGAATTATACCACTAACCGTTTTATAAAAATCAGTTTGTTTTGCTTGAGCAGTTAGAGGTTCACATACGCTTGTGCATCCCTAACATGAAATGCTCAGTTCACTCAAGGAAAACTTCTGAGATCGGGTACAATGGGTAATAAGAC
Source organism: Anas acuta (assembly GCF_963932015.1). Classification (NCBI taxonomy): domain Eukaryota; kingdom Metazoa; phylum Chordata; class Aves; order Anseriformes; family Anatidae; genus Anas; species Anas acuta. Next base: position 3,563,006 of record NC_088993.1, read on the forward strand.
GGTGGATTGCATTTTTTCAAAAAAGACTTGACTGTAGACTTCCTAGAAACATCAAGCATACAACAAGAGTTGCTTTTATGAAACAACTTGTTTCTGCAGCATTGACTTTTTTTCCAATGAGTCCAGCATAATTCAGGAACCTGCATTCCATGTTTTCCAGAATCCATTCCCTTGCTCGGGCTCTTAAAATGTTGTGTGTAGCTGTGTGACAAACCAACTGTACTATCCAAGTAAAAACTTGATAAATTAATTGTGACAACAATAAAAAGCCTATTTAATCTCTCTCTCCCTCTTTTTTTCTCTTTTCCTGAGGGGGGGAAAAAAAAAGGCATAATAATACCAAAGGTGGTACTGCTGAAAAATTGCTTTTTCATTGCTTTCATGTGGCTAACCACTTTGGAATGAAGATACCTGAATTCTCCTTTAGGATACTGACTGGGTACCTAACAAACTTAGTGTATATGTTTTGATAAACGATAACTATGATTTGTTAGGGTTTCATTGTTAGAGAAAGATCCTGTTCAGGAAGTTGAGCTTTTTAGGGTGTTATATGTTAAACAGTTGTTACAGGCTGGGTTGTTATCTAATAATATGACTAAAGCATGCTTGTCAAAAATGGCTTAGGAAATATTTTAAAATTAATATTTGGAATACAGAAACAAAACGTAAGTGGAGCTTTTTTGTGTGTTTGTTTATACTTGTGCCAAAGTCTAAAATCAGGTCTCTTGAAGACGCAGCAACTATTTCTCAACCCTAATATGACTTCACTTAATTTCAAAGATAGCAAATACTGCTGTCTTGTTGTCATCAACATCCCATAACACTGAAAACATACTTAAGTAGATTTCATCGCTAATGACACGATGGTTAATTTTTAGATAATGCTTCCCATATACTTAGTTCGAACAGCAAACACTGTGAAACAATATCATTATCTAAAAGTCATGCAACAGTTCAGGGTTAAAACTTCAGCCTACACCTTTTCCTTATGGCTGGCATCAGCTAACTTCCAGGTGCATTGCTTCAATTCCTATCGCAGTCCTGAGTGTCTCAGATAGGTTGGCATCAGCTGTTCTCAGCAGGGCTGCCCTGTGCTTCGTTTGTACCTTTGGCCTTACTGGACATAGGCAGTCATGTAAGGTAAACTGTGCTGGAAGGAAGATGGGTTTTGCTTTATCCGTGTAAAACTGAGTTTTTTGCTTCACATTGAATAAGAAATACTTACGTGGTGGTTTAACACCGGTAGGCAGATAAGCACCGTAACAACTGCTCTCTCATTCTTCAGTAGGATAGGGGAGAAAATTTGATGGAAAACCCCCATGGGTGTTAGCTCCCTCCAGATCCCCTGTTCCTGCATGGGCTCTTCTCCACAGCCTGCAGCTCCGGCCCGGGGCCTGCTCCTGTGGGGGCTCTCCATGGGCCGCAGCCTCCTCCGGGCCACATTCACCTGCTCCACCGGGGGCTCCTCCATGGGCTGCAGTGCGGAGATCTGCTCCATGTGGGACCCATTGGTGCAGGGGGACCATGGGTGCAGCCTGCTCCACCAGGGGCCTCTCCACAGGCCGCAGGGAAACTGCTGCTGCATGCTTGGAGCACATCTTCCTCTTCTCCTGCACGGCTGTGGGTGTCTGCGGGGCTGGTTCTCTCACCTTTCGTCACCCTTCTCTCTCAGCTGCTGTAGCACAGCAGTTGTATTTTTTTTCTTCCCCTTTCTTCAGTCTGCTGTCCGAGAAGTCCAACCAGCATTATTCACAGCTCAGCTCTGGCCAGCAGCGGGTCTCTGTGGAGCCGGCTGGCTCTGCTCTGGCATGGGGCAGCTGCTGGGCTCCTTTCACAGGGACCATCCCTGCAGCCCCCTACTACCAAAGCTGTCCCACCTAAACTCAATACAGCTTATGAACACATATTTCTTAAAAATTGCTTATAATGGGCATTAACGATGAAAAAATATCAAATTAACATAGTCTCTAGCCAGTAGAAAGGATCATGCTGTTACTTCTTCAGCGAGGAACACCGATCATATTGAGTGTTCGTAATAATTATAGCTGGAATTAGATAGGAACTCCTTTATTCCATGTTTAGTTAATTTAGGTTGATTTAATTTAGTATGCAAGATAGAGCCACTGTTGTCCATTGCAATTTAAAAGATCGATTTCATTTTTTGATTAACCAACAAATAAAATACGTTGGGGAATGTTTTGTTATTTTCAAAAGGTGACCTGGGTCATAGCTAGCAGGTGAAAAGGCCTGGATAATACAGTTTGCATTCATTTACCCACGTTAGAAAGCTTTTTAAGTGCTGAACTTTGTTCTTCATGCACTTAAAAAAAAAAAAAAAAAAAAAAAAAAGGAATTACAACCAAGCCAGCCTGTAGGCTGCCAGGAAGACACACCTGAAAGAAAATTTTTGAGTATTACATTCCACAAATACAGCCTGGTTTCCCAGGAAAAGTATTTTGAATGTAAGGAATGTTTGACAAACTGATTCACATGTGATGCATAAAACTAGCTAGAATAACAAAGATTATTTTGTTGGAAATACGCTGCTTGAGAAGTGACGGAGAATAGGATATGCCTAATGAAAACATCTTTAATATACCTTGCTGTTAATTAAAGTAATTTTTCAGGAAACCTTGACTCATCTTACTTGACTGAGTGATTTTCTTTTTTTTAATCTTTTATGGGTATATGGCTTAGGTAAGAAGACTTTGATGTTGGAATAGTACCAATCCTTCATTTAAGACGAATAGGCATGGTCCTGAGGAAACACAGCACCATTATTTAATTTGTTTTCATTTTCAATGGAAATGACTACTAGCTGTCAGTCTTAAATTTGTGGTTTAGTTTAGCAACTCTAGCTAATAATTCAAAAGCCGATGAGAGTAGTTCTAGCTTCATTAAGAGGCTGGGGAAGGACTTACTTTTAACAAACAAAATTGGACCTCATCTCTGTGCCATTTTTTCCTAACAGAAATCTTAAAAATTGCAGTATGTAATCAAAATTACCTTCCAGTAATACCATCATATAATCTTGTGTACAATCTAATGACTTGAAATATATATGGTTTATTCAATTTTAAGGAATAACTTCTTGTACAAAGGTATAAAATGAAGAAAGCAATGCCTTGATTTTGTGATTATTTTGTGATTTATTTTTTTTTTGTGATACATTGTCAAATTTTTTGTGATAACAATTCTCTCTACATGTCTTCAGAAAAAGAGAACATATTCTCTGTTCACCTACTAGCAAAATTCTGAGGTTTAATGAGAGTCAAAATGCCTTAGGAATAAAAGAAACAAGTTTTGGGTGTCATTAGATTTAAGATTATTAGTCTGATACTTGAAGTCCAAGTTATATGCGTGTGTGTGTATATATCCTATATATACTTATATAAAATAGGTGCTTGAGTATTCTTGCATTTTTCAGTGGGGATTGATACAAATATCTTCAACCTATCTAGTAGTCTATAAGTATAAATATGGACTATGTATTACAGTTTTCAGGCCAGAAAACAAAATAATACATTGTCAATTTTAAAGTCCAAGTTAGCACTTCAGTTAACAGACAGAAGTTTGAGTGTTTATTTATCCTCTTAAGTTGACAATAATCTTACCTTTAAAAATTTTTGTTACAATCAGTAATAAAATAGAAAAGAAAAAAAAAGAGCAAACGATTACATTTTATCAAGAAGCAATTGGAAAAAAAAAAAATTACACCTTACAGAGATCTTATTTTTGTCTTGTGTACTATACTATCTTGAAAAAAGTTGTTTTTTTCCAATCCTATCTTTCAGTTGACAACACATCTGCTTGTAATGAAGTTTAATAAATAAATAGTTTAATAAACATTCCTTAAAGCTGTAATGCTAAATATTGTACCCTTAAAGGTACTGTGAATACAAAAGTAATACAGTAATATATAATAGATTGAGAAACCTGTTTTTCAGACTTTGATGCCTTTTCTCATTCAGAGTTATTTTCACAGCCCTGAAGAATGTGCTTTGTGTCATAGTCTTCTCTGTTTGTCTTTCCAGGATACTAAATCAGAGTGCAATTCCTGTGTAGAAACTGAGGACAGAAAAGTAAGTTGCTTGTTTTAATGTAATTTATGTCAGGCCGGTCTAGTAAGTATTTCTTTGATTGGTTTATGTTTTCAATTTAGCCATGTGAAATTATTTTAAGTTGTTTTATGTATGTGTGTTAAAGTTTCCTAACAATGCCTTATCTAATGTAGTTGTATTTTAACTTCAAATGGTACAAAACACTATCGAATGTGCTTCCATTAGAAATATACCTACTTGTTCAGAAGAGAATTATAATCTTACTTTTGTGAAATTATGAATTGCCTAAAAGACAACTGCACTCCCTATTCTTAATTTCATTATTAGCAAAATTACTGCATGACGTCTTTCATGATAATGGTGGCATACCAAGATAAATATTCTTAAAATAGCAAGATAAGGGCTACTTCCTCTTGCTTGATAAGCAATATGTTTGATATTGATTTATTTTCCTTCTAAATGGTTGCAGTCTAGAAAAAAAACTCATATTATTTCCAATTTTATTGTTAGTGAGTATAAAAAGTGCATTCTGTTCTGTTCTTTGCCTTGCTAGCTTTTTTTATACTACGTTATACATGCCATACGTTTATACTACGTTATGGCATGTATACTAGAATATACCTGAAAAAAAAAGTACATTTTAGATTTAGATTCTTAAATTGAAATCTGATCAATTTCCACTCAAAAATGAGAGACGTGGAAAGCTGCCTTCTAGCACTAACAATTTCATACTCTCAAGTTATGTTTTGAAACAGCAGGGTTTTATGCTTAATTTAACATTATGTTAACTGTGCTATTATGTGTAAAATCAATGTTCTACTACTCAAATTTCCAAAGGTTCTTTGTTTTTGAACTTCTTTTGGCTTCTGAATCTTTCCATGATTATTCAGTGACTTCTGATTTCCTTAATGATAATCAAGTTCTTTTTGATGTAAAAATGAAATTTTATTAATTGTCATCCCAGATGCATTTTAGTTGTTCATGATAGCACACATCTTATAAAATACTGTTATTCAAGTCTGACATAAAATGATTTTGAGGTTACTGCAGGAAAGCAAAATTCATTTGCTTTGTTATGTGATGGAAGTTCTTCAGAATTTCAATCATTTTCAAAATTTTCAGGAATGAAGAGAGGAAATTATTTTGAGTTAAACAAAAACACATTGAGATTTCAATTATGATAACAAAATTTGAATATAATAAAAATAGAATGTATGTTATGTCTTAAATACCTATCAGCTGTTACTAGTCTCTGATTATTGAAGTCCACTATAAAATTTAGGGAATTCTCCTTGTTATTTACACCCCTACTGTTTTTTTCAGTTTGCTGGGAGGTTTGTTTGTTTGTCTGTTTGTTGTTTTCTTTTTTTCTTAAATGAAATGCAGTAAATTAAAATATTGTTTTTTCCCTTTTACTTACTTTATGCCTTTCATAAACCCTATTTTCCTTTGTTAATAACTTCAATTATTTTTTTTTGATGAAATTCCCAAGTTTCTCCTGTTTTTTATGAAAGATTTCTTTTTTTAGGCTTCATTAAGTTTGAACTGCTGATAAATTATACCTTCTCATATCTTATGCAGTTTGTTACATTATTTTCTCAAGCATTTTGCAGAGATGAATGAAGGTTCATATATGCATGTTTTGTTATGCATATATGCATATGCATGTTATGCATCACATAACAAAGCATGCATATAATGCATGTTTTCATGCATTTCTACTTACTGGAAAACTTAAACTTGAAGCTGGAATCTAGTTCTGGATTACTAAATCTATACAGTATATCTCCATGTGTCAGCAAGTATGAGTTTGTGAAAGTGTCAACTACATGACATCATGACATAATTTTAAATCTCTAAAATTAGATGGTACTCATTACTGTGAAACTCAGGCCATTTACACTTCAGTGATAGCTTTTATGAAACTAGGTGTTTAAATATAAGTGCATGCTGTTTGATACTCTGCTAAAACACCGTTTGGGACCTTACTTTCTAAACACCAGCATCTGACTTTTCTTGGTGTGGATAGTAGCGTCTGACACTGCACAACCAAATGGTTGTTTTTATTGCTTCAATAATGGGAAAAGTTATCACAAGGCTGACAAACTTTGGACTGTAGTATGATTAATTTATTAGTTATATTTCCTTTTTTTTTTTTTTTTAACTGCAACTTTCATTTTATAGAGCAGAATAGTTGCCAGAACACTAAAACACTTTTTTTTTTTTTTTCCTTCTCCATGCTCGAAGATAAGATAATTTCTACCTCAGTATAAATGATAGGAGTCATATACATGATACTTGGCCTTGGTTGAGTGGTCTCCTAAGGAGCTTGCATTCTTCAGTGACTCAGGCCATGGAGACTAACCGAGCTGTCAGACCCCAGAAAGAGGCAGTTACCCCCTCTGTTCACATCCTGCAGTATAGAATATGTGGTCTGCCTTTTTCTATGACAACACAGTACTAGGCAACTGAAGTGAAACAAAGAGCATGAGATTCCCATGTTACCCTGTGCCTTGTTGCTTAGCTGACCTATTTTCATCACTTCTCTTTCCATTCCTGTTCTTAAAAGCAGTGGCAGGGAAGATGAGCTGGTGGTCAGTGAGTCTCCAAACATGCTGTGAATCTTGAAGATTCTTTAACTTTTAAGGTATCACTAAGGTTGAAAATCTGGAGATTATCAACATTACAGTGCTGAGTGCTATGACTTTCTCATCCTTGTGCTATGTGCACAAGGATGAGTGCTGAGTGCTATGACTTTCTCATCCTAAATACTGATGCACACAGACGTGCCTTCAGTACTGCAGGCTCTTAAGTGACCTTGCCTCAGTAACAGCTGAAGTAATAAAAAAGTATGTGACATTTGCTAAGTTTAGGGCATTGGCTTGTTTATTGACTTGCTAAAAATACAGTTCTTATCAAAAACCAATAACCTGCTCAGTGTTCTAGCTTGCAAATGCAGAAACTACAACTTACATAGAGAATTGTCTATTTTATCTTTCTCTTTTTCTTAGTTTGTTGGAACATTTTGAAAGAACAGAAATGTAATAATTATATATTGTTGCTGCATGGCATATTTCATGTTTTCTGTGTTTGGTCTCAAAACTGAACCTTCTGCTGAGCTTAAGAGGCAGATTTACTTTTCAGTCCAAGGGTATAGATTATCAGTAATCCATTCTGTGATCATCAAATAAAGATGCATCCATTTTGTTTAATAATAATGAATTCTTTCATGTTTATTGAAAGCATAAATTTGGGGCTTAATGTAATTCATAGAACCTGAAACATTGTAAATAAATATTTTTATTCTATTGACATTGAAATCAAGACAAACTACTGCAGATGCGTCATTAGAATTTCATAATTTGACTCTTTCATAATGAAATATATTACTAATGAACTATATCATTAGTAATTAATGAAAAATATTCATAGCTAACAACAAAATATGTCTGCAAGGTCCCTTCCTTTTCTTACAAACTTTCTTCCTGAAGCTTCTTAATCTCTACTTTTCGAAGTAGAAATTTATGAAGCCGTTGCTAAAACTTTGCCTGTAGGCAAACTTAAATTTTGTAAAAGTAGTTATTATTGTGGAATCTATTATTCTGTAAGCGTCAAAATGGCATTTAATTTTCTTAACCACTTTATCACTATGACCTGTGTATCCCTCCCTTGTGACTTCCACTGAACTTTTTATTTAAGATTTTTTTTTTTTCTGCAAGGATAAATGCCTTCAGGTTTGAGAATCTGTTTGAGAATGTCAAAACAGCTGACAAGTAATCTACAGTCTGTTGTAACTGACCAATATCATTAGGCATTACTAACCTGTGTTTACTGCAGCCAGCGCGGCCCAGTGTATCTATGATTTTATGTCCCACTCTTCTTTTCTGTGTTTGTCACACCTAACCGTTTTTTTGTTTTGTTTTTATACCTTCTTTCTGAACAACCAATATTAGGTGTTTAAAACTAAGCGTGTTATTCTGCAAATGTCAGCTTTGCTGTTAAAAGCAGCATGCATGACCATTAAAATTTCACAGGAAAGAAACTTGTTAAAAACATATGAACTGTGACTTCACGAAAATAGATTGATATCTGAAGCTAGTCTCATGTTTAAGGAATTGGAGTCATAATTTCAAAACCTGTGATATTTTCTAGCATGACGCTTCAGTCTTCAATGGATGATAAGTGATGTTGTTCATTTGTTCTTTTTACCCATACGTATGTCCATATTTTTACCCAATAATTGTGTTGGGGGCAAAATATGTGGTTGTTGTTGAGGGAATTAATAAGGATATTGATCTTTTTGCCAAAACAGACAGCCTTGTGGATTCCTTTGTGATCTTTTCTTCCTTTTGTTATAAGCAAACTCTAGCCTTGGTGTCCACTTCAGGAAGAGTGCTAATATGTAAAGCTGTATTGCTCTTACACCAGCTTAATCATTTCTCAACAGCTGAAAAACTTGCCTCAAGTATATCTTCTGCATCTTTTATTTATTCTCAGTCTGCATCTCTATTTGGTCTTAAACATATGAAAAATAATTGCTATATGGGACTGGCATTGAATAGGAGTCCTCAACATTACAAAACAAACAAACAAAAAGCCACAAAAACCCGGAAATAACCTTTGAAGCCTGAACAGAACACAATAGAATACTTTGTTTTCATATGCAGTTGTTGTCATATCATCTAATAAATTCATGTCAACACTGTGAAACCAACACTCTGCTATGAAGTTACCTTCCCGTTGCTTCTTCACCACGCTCTCTTTTGTTTTCTTCTGAAATGGAAAGCTGTTTGAGCCACTGAAAACTGACTGGAAAGCTAACTTATAATGGTCTTTCTGTGCTGGATAATTTTGTGGCAGCTGGGTTTTACTATGCCAGGAATGTTTTATTCTACATATTTGGTTTCTTCATTTTTGTTTGATTTCGGCATGCTCTTTTGTAATAGACTCACTTTTGCTGTAATGTGTAATGACAGTCTCTTCAGTATTCCTTGCAGGCAAGTAAATGCTGACCATTAACTAGCAGCTATGTTATTAGCTTGGTGGCTCAAGGTCACTCAGGATATCCTGGTCCATTTTCTGTTCTTCAGTAGCTCATGGAGAGAACATTTTTGAGATGCATCTTGACTTCAGAATTTACCACTTTTGAGCTCAGAGTGCAGAGGCTTTATGAGAGCAATAGATTTTATGGGTATGCATTAGGTCATGATAGGTCAGTAAGTTAGAAAATTTCCCTGTAGTGACATGTTTCATAACTCCCTATTACCTTCTGTGGGATATGGTATAGACAGTAATACCTTTCCTCTTCTATGCCTGCTGTGGAAACGACTTCATAATTATTTTAGTGTCTTCTATCAGAGGATTTCCAAGCATTTTGCAAACATTTTAAAAACACCTGTGAGGAAAGTACTTGCATTTATATTACTCAGGTTAATTATGGGGAAATAGAAATATGAAGAGAAAGGCGTAGGCAAAGTTACAATGTGAGTCTGAGACAAAACGTGGAGGAAAACAAACAGATTTACAAATACACTTTGCTCAGTATATCCTATGGCTTTTTGCAATCTTTTATTTACTTTTTCAATTTATAATGATCAAATATTCCATGTAAGTTTAAGGGAAAACTTTGTTTTAGTAGTAGGAAGAAATTTTATCCGATTTCTTTAACACTGTTTTTTAGGTTACTGTGGGAGGGAATTAATAAGGGTATCAAATAAGAACGAGATGATAAGAAACATCATGGACAGACACACTCAACTGCAGACATCTAAGATGTGAATATATTTGTATACACTTTCCTTTCATTTTAAATCCTTTTTCTGCTGTTTAGGAGCTCCCTGTCAGTGAATAATACGGAGTAAGTGTCATTTCTGTTACCTCATGAAAGCATCATGCAATCTTTGGAGACTGGGATGCATTTTTCCTCACATTAGAAGGAATCAATTTTTTGATGAGTGAAGCTTGCAGACTCTAATGTATTGGTATGGAAATGTTCTATATAAGTATTTTTTGTTCTGCTAGATGATTATGTTCCATAAATTGCATTGGGATGTAGATTCTGAGGAATTAAGAATCTTAAGGAAGTTCTGAATACTAATGGGCCTCCCCTTGTTTACTAGAGTGAACAAATAAATGATTCCCATTTCTTCTGCCTCATTAATTGATGTAAAAATAAGAGTATTATTGAACCATCATATGATAGGACATAGAATATACGAGATTGGACATAAAATTCAGAAACAAGTGAGAATAACAAGCTATTCAGATAATATCTACCTACCACTGTATGCCAGAAGTTCCCACTACGATTTCAGCTCTCTTAAATTGGATTTGTGTGATGTTTCTAGAGTCTACCTTACCACAGAGAAGTTTTCAAAACTTCTGTAAGAGAGTAAGAAAATCTCAGGGTTATTTTTGGCAGAGAAGTTGCTTGAAAACTATGACTGCCTTCTCCACAAAAATTTTAGTTCAAGATTTTTTGTTCTCCAGATACTCTAAAATACAGAAACTCTGTTGAATCAAACACATACTCTGAGTTGCATAGGTATCATTTATTATTATTCACACTACTTTTAATCATATTTTTAAAATGGAGGGATCTTCCATTTCCTTGTCTTTATGTTCTTCACAAGTAAAAGGATTACTTACAGAAAAATATATAGCAGAAATTTGCCGTATAATCTAACACACAACACAAGTCAGCCTAAGAAATACTGGCAGTTATAAAGAGGGGAAATGCTCAAAAATCCAGTCTATTTCCTGGCATGTGGATTGTTGTAGTTCAAAGTCTTGTTGAAAAGTTATACAGTATTTGAATGATCATTCAGTTCTATTACTGTTCTCTTGTTCTTCCTGTTACTGACATGCAATTACAGAATTTCACAACTGAAGTGATGACAATTGCTTGTGTGTGTCTATCTTTCCCTTAATCCAACTGCATCGAGCAATCTGTAATTTGATAAAATGGAATTGAAATGACAGTCATGGTGGAAGTGCCAAAACAATAATTTGACCTCCCACTGAAGTGCCAATGTGTTCAGCTGTATGAATTTCACTCATGCTGAATACACATAAGGAACATGTATAGTGTATTTATTATGCTAGAACACCTGTTAAAGCAGATTACAAAAAAAAAAAAAAAGTACAATTTGCCTTTTTGCCAATGTGTTCCATCTTTAACCATTACATTTTCTATGTCCATGCTACTGTCTACAAACACGATTACTATTGCACACATTAACTTTATAATTCTATTAGGAAAGTATGTTCTTCAAATCTTAATTTTGAAGGTATTTTTCTAAATCTTTAAATTATTCTGTTAAGTGACATAAGTGTGTGGCTGCCTCCTCCAGCTGCTCCAGCCCAGGGCTGCTCCTGCCCAGCTGCTGGGGCCATGCCTGGGGACCTGGGGTCTCTGCCCATGCTGGGGATGTGGCCACCACTTTCCCCTTTGCAGGTTCAGCTGGTAGCAAAGCTGAGCAGGGATCTCAGACACGCACAGACACACAGGACATTGACACAGCTGGTTGCACAGGGTGCCACAGGCAAGGTGCTGCCTTCAAAAGCATTCATTTGCATATGACTCACCTGAGCATAGACATTTCCTTCCTACTCTTCCTCCTTGTATAGAAGGTATAGGAGGTCACTAGTGCAGGCACATATAGGACACTCATGCAGGGCTGCAGGGGTGGCATCTGTGAGAAGGGAACAGGAGTTGCCCCCATGCTGGACACAGCCAGTTTCTGTCAGCTCCGGGAGGGACCTGACACCTGCCAAAGCTAAGCGAATGGATGATACTGGTTGAGCCTCTGCATTACGTATTTAAGAAAGTGTTAGAACAGCTGTGAGAGAGAGGAGTGAGAAAATGAAAGAAATAACCCTGCAGACATCAGGGTCGGTGAAAGAGAAAGGTGGGGGGAGGAAGTGCTCCAGGCACCACAGCAGATTCCCCTGAAGCCTGTGGAGAGGCCCATGGTGAAGGAGGCTGTTCCCCTGCAGCCCATGGAGGACCATATCATAGAATCATAGAATGGCTTGGATTGGAAGGGACCTCAGCGATCATCTAATCCCAATATGAAACCTTTTTCAGTTATAAACAGCAATCACTCTGTTGGATAGGCAGTGGCATGTGATTATTGTAAAGACTGTTCAAAACACAGACTGCATTAAATAATGTCGGCATTTGTAACATCAATGTGTATCATTTTTTGCTTGCCTCAAACGAATGCAAATAATACTTGAAAGGAATCTAGGAAGGTAAAGCATCTTTGCGATGTAGGCCCAATTCAGGATGCTTGCTCCTTAGTGTATGAGCTAGCACCTCAGCAATCCTGCTGCACTGCTGAATTCAGAACATGTCTGGTTAGCTTTCTGCAAAAAAGGTACGTGGTAACTTCCAGTCTTGTCTTGTTAAGGGAGGTGAGGTGGGACTTCAGTCTTGAGAAGTATAACAAAATGAAAGTACTTTTGAATTGAAAATGAGATGATATTTATTGGAAGTGGTGCCAGTCTTGTTAGAGGTAATCTTTCCTAATGCCTTTTGATTTACTTAAGAAATCAAAGTGACATTAACAGAAAACATGGACACTAGAGAGGCCTGTATTTACAGTAAGAAATACATACATTTCATACAAAGTAACTAGAAATTATGTGCTAACCAACTGTTCAAAAAGTCTGTATTTCAGCAGAGGCTGAAGACAACGTGGGGTATTTCTTCAGCATACATGTGCGTGTGAGGCTGCATTTGGAGATGTACACCATTTCATGCCTGTCATCTTGTCATGGAAGCATGGAGAGATTTTACCATTCAATGTAATCAAGTCACTAGCACCTGAAGTGATATTCAAGTTCTTGCTAGGAGCCAGGGCTATTTTTGTAGACAGAGGTTTTCCAGCATAGAAGTTGAGCACAGCTTTACTAGCAACCAGTAGCTCTTTTGACATCTTTTTAACTCTAGTGTTGAATTTTGCTCATGGAATAAGGATTGGAATTTCAAGAATGGGGAAATTAAAATTATAGACTAATTTTATTTAAATAATACAAGTTTTTGCTTCATCTGTTTGAGCTGAACCATGCCTCATTACATATTTTAGTAATCTGGAACTTCATTTTTTTGTTGAACCAGGATGTCAGTAGTTTTGATGCAATGCTTTAACGTTTTAACTGGATAAACTCTTAAAAAAAATAAACCTAAGGGCAGTTTTGTGAGAGGGCAAAGAGGGCAGGAAAAAAGGTTTATAGAATTGCTCTTACCTGTGGTTTTGTATCCCTAGATAATTAACCTGAGTCTTAAAGTGTTGGGCATTCAACTAAAGCATATGTTTCAAGTTGTCATTATTAGCCTCACTTATAATTTTTCAGAATGTTTGTTAATTTTCAGCTTGTTTTGAAACAAAGTGCTTGTGCTTGTTTTGATCGATACATTAAGGTAGGTGGATTCTAGCCATGATGACAATAAATGGACTAGGTCAGTGTTTGCTGGGATATGGAGCAGAAATAGGCTGCAGAGTAACTCCTAAGAGGACTTTATATAATGAGGCCACTGAGGGAAGCCACTCATGTGTTTGCATTCACAGAGAATCAGTGAATTTACCCAACCAGTAAGAGTATTTATTCTTGCATAAAGCCCCCAGATGGTAACATTTCAAAAATATAGATAATACTTTTCTTACTTCTGTTATGCATCAGGCTTTTTGATATGCTTTTTTATTAGACAAGTAATCTTGCAGATGTTGTTTCATTAAACTGAGGTACAGAGTTACATTCCATTAATTTTCTATTCCCAAGTTCTAGGCAATGCATTCTAATTTTCTTTCTTTAAAATTGCAGGACAGCATTTCATATATTAAGTGATACACAGATTGCACATTAGCTGATTAAACTTACCAGAACAGCACTAATTGAATACTTGCTAACTTGTCTTTTTCAGTTTTCTAAAAGGTAAAATTAATAAATAAACAAGTTATATTGTTACTTCAAAATATTGGGAAGTATTTTAAATGTTCCTAAGAGAGAAAACACAGGGACTGAGGAACCATTATAGTATTTATTTATTTTTTTGTCTCTGTACATCTAGATAGTCAATATGGAATGTGTTGTCTGAAATACAGAGGATTTAAAAATGTTTATTTTCCATACAGAAACCTCAGTTCTTCGAAGCAGACACACTTTAAATGTCTAAAAGCATTAAAAACTTTATTTTTTCTAGAAGAAAACATATTACCATCCGTCTGTGTTTAGCATTATAAGTGTTTCTATACTGCACTTTAATTTTACTTGCAGTAAGAAAGAAGCACTGTTGACTGCAGAGGTGTTTGAAATAGGCATTACATTTTCATGAAGTATCCTTAAAGAGGCTTACTGGTGAGTTGGAAGTACAGAGGTTATATATTTCTCCCGGCAAAACTTTGGGAATGAGAGTTCTTTTGTAATCTCTTGTAGTCCTTGTAGCAGAGTTTATGTTAAAGGAAACACAAATATGTTGCTATATAGGAGCTTGCAGTTGTCTCCTTATTTAATCAGTGTGCTTGATAGATAACCTTTTTATCAGACTGATTCTCTATGATGTTAAGGTATACTTTGTCTCCACTGAAACTGTATGAAACTTGGAAACAGTATTTGAAACTTTGTATGAAGAACTTGATGCAGGCAAGTTCTAAATCATAAAACTTAGAGATGCAAATAACATTACGTCTCTGCCAGCAACTGTGTCTCTATGGAAAGTTTAAATTTTAATATTGGAAATCCTTTTAGGAAGTGAACTTCTTATATTTTTGCTTCTGTTTTCTTTATAGACAATAACAAAATTGGGAATCATGTCAGCATGAAGAGAAAAGATCTTGATGCTGTGCAAGTGCTGTTTAGCATAAGGAAAACATTGGTGTGTTACCAGCACTGTTTTAGGGAAAAATCTGTCAGGTTGCTGGACCTATTTAAAAAAAAAAAAAAATCTATCTCTTGTTTTTTTGGGGAAAAACAAGAGATAGAAAGGTAGAAGGGAATTGGACAGGAGAACAGGATTCCTTTGGCCGGTGAAAATCTACACTTCCAACTGCTTCCAAGCCTGCGATCTTTAGTTCATATATACAGCATTTGTTTACTTCTTTTTTGTGGCAAGGAGTCTGTAACTCTTTGAACTGCTAATGTTTCAGCACTTCCTTAGGAAGTGGAGGATGAGATTGCAGGCTATTAATGAGTAGGGATAGCCCTATCTCATTTTTATTTGAGTTTACACTTCTACCACTGTTTAGACATAAATTGATCAGATGGTTTTCCAGGAGTGTGCGCATGGCAATATTATCAGTGGCAGATTGTTTTCATCATATTTGAAGGGACAGACTGGATCAGACTATTGTTTTGTTTGCCAAATTAATATCTGGGATTTAATCCAACCTGATTAACAGGATGGCTATGATTGGATCATAAAAGGGGAAGCAGCCATATGGAAGGCCTTTTTTATACCTGCTGGCTCTATTACTTTCCCAGTAGCTTGAACACACGCAATAATAAGCTTCTATTCAGTAATCCGAGTCATTTCTCATTGATTCTACTTAGTCTTTTTATTTTATTTTTTATTTTTAAATATTGGATCTCTTCCCAGGTAAATTTTTTCTCTGTAGCAGTAAATTGCTTTTTACAGCTGCCTAGACTATAGACTTCTGGTAGTGGGCAGTTTGACCAAACTGATAACTGACAACTAAGATAACTGATTCAGTTATCTTAGAACTGACTTCTTCAATAATGATGCAGAATGTACTTTCTTCTGATAAAGTCTATTATTATAAGACCACTTACACTTAAATGTATGTCTGCATTTGGAAATTTGGATGTGTGTGCATGCTCCTGTTGTCTTTGAAGTATTGTTGATGATTTTTTTAAGGAGTAAAGTGTAATGATTTCTTTCAATTTTCTTATACACGTATGTTTTATTGTCTTACTGCATGATGTGTGATACAGAGCCTTCATGCTTTATATATAAATTATTTGCAGTCCAGATATGACTTAATAATTATAGTTTTGCACAGTTCAGCTGAAAATGTTTTGCTGTAGATCAAGGTCAGAAAGAAAAAAAAAGGGGGGGGGGGGGGATGATTCTACAGTTTATTTCAAGTGCTTGAATACTGAAATAGGACACCCAAGGCAGTACTGAAATAATTAGTGTATGGTGGGGGTAGGAGAGGTGATAGTGAAGCTCCTCACCATAGCATACTTACTGTGTAACAGTTTTAAAAACATTCGGGGGTTATGTCTCAAAAAATACAGTATAAGTATTGAAAGAAGATTACAGATGTTCAAAGTATGAAAGACTTTGTTTTTTTCTTTCAGAAGACTATATAAAAATAAGTTCATTTATATTTTTCTAGATAATGGTAATATGCAAGTGGTGAACCTTTTGAAATAAATGCATTAAAAATGATCTGATCTCTGTTACTGTTTTTATAGACTTGATAAAGGTTGAGAACCAAGAAACAGAGCAGATTTTTTTTTCATATGTTGATTATCTGAAATCCAATAGAGAATTATTTTGTTTAGTGTGTTCATTTCACACCACTTCACTGTGGTCTTTTCCTGAACAGCTAATGGGTTAGCTGATGACATATGACAAAACCGGCAGTGAGAGGTAGAATCTTTTCTTGCTACCTGACATCGTGGTACACCAACTCATTAGTTTATTTTCCTGGAAAACTTTCTTTGTGCCTTAAGTCATCATACTTACAACAATGTTACTGCTACCTCCTGAAGATCTTTTATCTTTACAACCAAAGTCATGCGTTTACCATACTTATGGTCTATGTTTTCTTTGTCCTATTTTCCTCATATGAATTTATTATTTTATTTCTGTTAAACAGATTCCAACATTTCTTTGGAAAATAATGATATCCTAAGTTAAGATAGACTTTTTGACTTTCTGATGGCACATATGGTAGGTAAATACTGGTCAAAAACACCTTTTCTGTCTTGTCCACTGTCTCTCTTGACTTTGGCAGGTCAATTGTATCTTGAGCATTCTCTTCAATAGCATTAAAACATGTTCCTAGTTTGCTTAACAAGGTTGATTTTTTCTGGTTTAAATTCTTTTGATTGCCATTGAAGATGTAAAATGCTTGTACATTGATGTGGGAATGGCTATGAATCCTGTGAGACAGCATGGAGCGAAAACATTCGATTACATCTTAGGCAAACATGGCATACAGAGGCTTATGTTGTCTTACCTGCTATGCTGATAGTCTCAACTAGATGCAAATATTTGTTGTTGCTACTATGTCCAAAGATTATTGGGTCCAAAACTTTTAATATATGCTCCTAAAGTTATCAGAAAAATGTGTTTTTTGGAAGTTCTGCTCACTTTTTAAGAACGCGAGAAGTACAAAGGCTCTCAAAGGATGTCAGTTTTTATTTTGGTGGTTCTATAAGCTGAACTCCACTAGGAAACATCTGATTTGCTTTCTTAGTTCAAGCTAAACAGTAGCATACTGATATATTGCACTCCAGCACAGGGAACCATAAGAATTAATTGGATCAGAACCTAATCCAAGTTATTCTGCATGCTAATGAACTTGTTAATGTCTTTCAAAACGTTACCTATAGTTGTTCTGTCACATCATACACTTTCCTTTTTCAAAACTAACTTAAAATCTCCAAAACTTGATACTTATTTTAAAAGGAATATTCCTGTAAGTATCACGAAGTATTCTTACTTTATTTTCCTCTTTCCTCTTCTTAGGAAGATTTTTTTTGTTAGTTTCAGGACATAGTTGAGTTATCAGACCTTCATGCTTTTTGCAAAAGAAGTTGTGGTACCGGCAAAATAGTTCTTTCTTATGGTTTGGATGTAGGACTAGAAGGTGTTTTGAGCAAATTTGCCAACGACACCAAACTTAGAGGAGTTGTGGACTCAGGTGAGTGTGGAAAGGCTTTGCAGAGAGATCTGGACAGATTGGAGAGCTAGGCAATTACCAACTGCATGAAGGCAAGTGCCGGGTCCTGCACCTGGGACGGGGAAACCCTGGCTGCACGTACAGACTGGGTGATGAGATGCTGGAGAGCAGCCCCGCAGAGAGGGATCTGGGGGTTGTGGTTGACAGCAAGTTGAATATGAGCCAGCAGTGTGCCCTGGCAGCAAAGAGGGCCAACCGTGTCCTGGGGTGCACGGCATCGCTAGTAGGTCAAGGGAGGTGTTTGTACCGCTCTACTCTGCGCTGGTGCGGCCTCACCTTGAGTACTAGGTGCAGTTCTGGGCACCACAGTACAAAAAGGACATGAAACTGTTGGAGAGTGTCCAGAGGAGGGCTACGAAGATGGTGAAAGGCCTGGAGGGGAAGACGTACGAGGAATGGCTGAGGGCACTGGGCCTGTTCAGCCTGGAGAAGAGGAGGCTGAGGGGAGACCTCATTGCAGTCTACAACTTCTTCGAGAGGGGGAGTGGAGAGGCAGGTGACCTATTCTCCGTAATCACCAGTGATAGGACCTGCGGGAAAGGTGTTAAGCTGAGGCAGGGGAAGTTCAGGCTGGACATCAGGAAGAGGTTCTTCACCGAGAGGGTGGTTGCACACTGGAATAGGCTCCCCAGGGAAGCAGTCACGGCAGCAAGCCTGTGTGAATTTAAAAAGCTTTTGGACTGTGCACTTAGTCACATGGTCTAAACTTTTGGGCAGACCTGTGCAGTGCCAGGAGTTGGACTTGATGATCCTTAAGGGTCCCTTCCAACTCAGGATATTCTATGATTCTATGTTTTATTTTCCTCTGTGTTTAAAACCTGTCTGAATGTATTGTAAGTTTTCCTGGGGGGAATCTACATCACATCTTTTAAATCTTTTAGGTCTAGACTGATGGGCTTCTGGTACAAACAGCAGCTAGCCCTCAGTTAGCAAAAATGTCTCTTTGTTACTTTTGAGCATGACATAACAGGTCACTCAGGTTGGTTTTAGTAATGCTGAAAGTGTAGCTCTTTGTTCCAGAAGTTGGAGATGGATCCTGGATAATCATTTTAAGAAACAAAATGCCCTTTTGTTTGTGCATAGCAAAGCACATAGTTGATTTATTATCTGCATGTACTTTAAATGTTGTAGGATAGGTACTTTAAAATAATTATTTTTTAGTATGTTGAATATGCATACTAAATAACCATTCTGTGCATTTCCCATATAGGGTGCCTAATCCTAAACTATTTTTCAATCCTTAAAAATTGCATTGGTTTAAACTATTAAAAAAATTACAAGGAAGACATGATTATAGACTACATGGAATTTTTAGCCACAGTTTATTGGATTTGAATGTTCTTCTCTAATTGTTTTTTTTTTTTTTTTTTTTTTTTTGTGTTTACTTCAGAATAGTATCTTCTATATAAATACTAAAATCTCTTCAGTAGCTTTTATTAATACAACTATGCATACTGCTAAGTCTTGGTCTGGTTTAGATTTAAATGTTAACTTGACCACTTTTGACATATCATGGATGAAATAGCTTACACAACCAGAAGATGGCAGTATAGGCAAAAAAAAAAAAAAAAAAAAAAAGCATTCACTTCGTAAACAAATCCATTTTTAACAGACTTCTACTTCTTTTTTTTTTCTTTTTTTTTCTTTTTTTTTCTTCTTTTTTTTTTTTTCTCCCACATCAAATTTATTTCATAATAACTTCTAAAATATTTTAAGGCTTTCTTTTCCTCGACACAAGCAGTGGTTATGATTCTCTGTTATCATGCAGTTATTACAGCTCATCTGCACGTTTATTTTACTTACCTTGTTTTAGAACTGGTAAAACCCCAAATAATTCTAGCTTCTGACTCTGGGTATTATTTTCTAATTGGGTACACTATTACTCCACCATTTTTTTCTGTTAGTGTTTTGCATAACCAAATTTTTAAAATGGCTTCTCACAAGCCAGTCTTTCACTTCCTACTTAATTCTGTGCTGCTGTTTTTTGAATATTCAGATACTTTAAACATACCAGTGAGCAGATCACTGTACTACAGTAAAGATATCTAGAACTACAATTTTGTGGTTATAGCTTGAATAAAGTCGATATATGTCAAAGTGACCGCCCTTCCTGTGTATGCAACACACAAGACCCAAGAATGAGGAAACTGAATTAATTTAAGACATTTGAAAATGCAGTTTAGTTTTCAGGCTGGCACCTGGAAATTTCAAAAGCACTGTTTTTGTACACCGCAGCCTAAAATGAGAGCACTTTTAAGCTTCCAAGTAATGTGAACGTAACACAAACTTCAGGGCACCCTTTTCATTCTTTCACCTACTCCTCTCCTTCCCAAACTCTTACTGTCAGTTAGGCATTATTTGAGTTAGATAATTTTTTTGGAGGGAGATGACCAGGGCAGGAATTGCGCATCTTATTGAAGGTTTTCTTTTTACTTATTAATTTCTGTTCAGAACAAGCAAAGAGAATTATATGAATATATAATATATGAATATAATATAATATGAAACTAGATTGAAGGGTTTGGTGATTAGTAGGTGATTTTTTGTAGGGTGATGTTTTTGAGTTTAGTTTTGTAACAGTCATGATTGAAACTCTTCTGAAAAACAATTCTCTTATTTTTTTCACAATACATGAATATATTACTGATCTTAAAACTACACTGCAAAACCCACGATTTCTAAAGGAAGTTTTTTTGCTGAAATTTGTTTTCCACTGTAATATGATCATTATGTTTAAGCATACTTATCTAAGCAGTTTATTGCCTATAATACTTCAGGGAGTTTTTTGTTTGTTTGATTTTGCACATTGACTGGTGTGTTTGTATGATTGCCAAATAACTCAGGCTTCCATAGCAAGGTAGATGTTACAGTATTTGTGAGAAAAACGTTAGCAAATATGTCCTTAAGGAGTAGGCTAATGCAATGGTTGGCAATGATATAAGGGAGAGTGAAATTAGCAGTGGATTCTCTTGCTATAAAGCTCCAACGTAGTACTCCTGGGGATAAACCAGAGACCCACTACTGTTAACTTGTCTCTTCTATCCAGTCGATTAAATCCTGACTTCTGTGGCCTGTAGGGCACATTGCAGGGCCTGGCTATTTAGCCAGACATTTATTCACCAGCATATCATGTAGCTGAATGTGGTTTGTTGGGCTGGAAAACTGAGTAGCAGTTCAGTTTGAAATGAAATTTTTATTTTTTTTTGGTAGGTATTGCAATAAAGCAATACCGTAAATAGCAAATCAGAAATTGCATAACCTATACTATATCTAGGTTATACTATATAATATATATAAGCTATATATGTGCTATAGTGCATGCTATATACTATATAAGTATTTCTGTCATTGATGATGAACTACTGGTGGATGCCATGGATGTGGGCTTTTTTTTTTTTTAACAGTGACTTCAGTAGATAATGTCATGTCTTTGGTAACTGTCTTGTTTTTTCACTTTCTACCTGTTGCCTTTGCTTCATCAGACTCATTTTGTCCTTGTGCTTAATGATAAGAATTTATTAAAATGTTAGAGTAAATTTAGTATGTGTCATCTCTGTTCTGACAGTACTCTTTGAAACATGAAAAGTACGTTTTACTATGGTCTTTAGTGCTTAAGAAATTTTCCAGTATAGATGTTGTAGCTTGAATGTGTCTCAGCATTGAATCTCAACAGCTAGAAGTAGAGGTGAACACTGTGTAGATATGTTATGATTTATAATTTTAAACTAAAATATTCTTAATTGCATTTCTATTAGTATAGCAAGTATTTGAGAATCCTCAAAGATATTCACAACTAATTAAAAATCATCCAGTGGTATTAAATATCTAGCTGTCAGGATGGGGGAAAATAAAAATATCCAAACAAGTTGACAGAGAGTCAGTGTTAAATCAAGGACTTTATCTTGTAGAAAAAAAAAAAAAAAGGAAACTGCATCTTATTATGGCTTCTTTTCTAACTTAATATTTCATGCTAGGTATTAGTCTTTGAGAAACTCCTATAGTATCTGTTTTTTTTTTTTGTTTTTTTGTTTTTTTAATTTGATAATTATATTTGCTTCTGAAAATGCTGAAATTATTATTCAACACAAGAGTAGAAATCACCTGCTTATTGAATTGGATGGATAGCCTGGCTTTTTAAGAGGAAGAATTCTTCTGTTCAACTTATGCAAAATTGTTGGCGTCTCCTCCTGGTTTCTGAAGCTTGATTTCATAGAGAAGTCTTTCTGTTAGTCATTAGGTCTCTGATTCTGATTGTCTATATGCAGGCTACACTGAAGGAATCAATTTCAGACTGTTACTATCCTTCTGCAATATTACTTTATATTTTAATTTTGTTTGGAATGGTCATTAAGCTGATCTTGTCTGATTTTGTTGTGAGCAGGTGGTAGTTTTTGCTCTTAGGAGCGTAGCAGTGACAGAACAGAGCATTTGTAACAACTTGTCTGAAATGTGCGTCAAAAATCTTCCCAAGCTGTATATCAACACACTATATATTCTTTTCATCGTATTACAGGAGAGATTAATTTTAATCCCAAATTTATCTGTATAATTCACGAGTATAATTTTGGCTGAATTGCAGACACAGGCTCTTGAATTCCCTTAAACACCTAAAAGAGTTTGTTCAAACAGTTGCTTTGGACAACCTGGTCTAGTGTGAGGTGTCCCTGCCCATGGCAGTGGGGTTGGAATGAAGGTCCTGAAGGTCCCTTTCAAGCCAAACCAATACTGTGATTCTATGAAATAGTGTTTCTGCTGAGAGATAATTATATTTCAAAGAACAATGTATTTGGCAGAAAATGTGAATAGATCAACAGTTGTTAGCTCTATAGAGGCATTCCATTATGATACTAAATGTGGACTGTTGCCCTAAAAATGCAGACAAAGACTACGGTCATCTGTTATTTTTATTCCAATCTCCTTCATGTAAATGTGTACAAAACAGTAACTTCCATCACAGCATCATTTGGTCAAGAGACACATGCAGTAGGACATTGATAAATGCCATGTGGTTAATAGCTTCATTTGAAAGGCAGTCTCGTAGATCCTTTAATACAGTCTTCTTCATAATCTTGTCCTTTTCAGAGAGAAAGATATGAGAAAAAAAGTTCAGTGGGGATGCTGATACTGTATGATTATTTCAACTAGGAAAGGTGCCCTCCTAGACCTGTTGCTAGAAAACAGAGAGGGTCTGGTGGGAGATGTGGTGATTGGTGGCCGCCTCGGTCATAGCGACCATGAAGTGGTTGAGTTCCAAATTTACGGTGACAGAAGGAAAAGTGCCACCAAAACCTCATCCCTAGATATGGGGAAGGCGGACTTCAGGCTGCTCAGGGAACTAGTCAGCAAGGTCCCCTGGGAAACTGCTCTTGAAGGCCTCGATGTCCACCAGTGCTGGTCATTCTTTAAGCGATGCCTCCTAGAAGCACAAGATCAGGCAATTCCTAAATATCGCAAGTCAGGCAGGCGGGGCAGGAGGCCGGTGTGGCTGACCAGGAACATTCTTATGGAGATTAGGCGGAAACAGAGAGTGTTTCGCTACTGGAAGGAGGGCCAGGTGTCATGGAAAGAATACAGGGATGCTGTTCGTGTTTGTAGGGAGAAAATTCGTGTGGCCAAAGCACACCTAGAGTTGAAGCTGGCTGTGTCTGTGAGAGAAAATAAAAAAGTTTTTTTTAGATATGTGAATGGAAAAAGGAGAACTAAAGAATACATAGGGCTGCTCCTTGATAGGGAAGGTCTCCTCACAGACAATGACATAGGCAAAGCAGAGACGCTTAACACCTTCTTTGCCTCTGTCTTCAATGCCGATGATGGGCTTCAGGACCCAGGGTGCCCTGAGCTGGAGGACCGGGACGGTGGGGATGACAAACTCCCAACCGACCCTGAACGTGTGCGGGATTTGCTACTCCACCTGGATCCCTACAAGTCCACGGGTCCGGATGGGATTCATCCCCGGGTGCTGAAAGAGCTGGCGGACATCATCGCGGAACCTCTCTCAATTATTTTTCAACGATCCTGGGAATTTGGAGAGGTCCCGGTAGACTGGAAGCTGGCAAATGTTGTGCCGATTTTCAAGAAGGGTCAGAAAGAAGACCCTAGCAATTACAGGCCTGTCAGTCTCACGTCAGTGCCTGGTAAAATCATGGAGAAGATGGTTCTCGAACTTATTGAGGTGCACCTGGGGGACAAAGCAGTCATTGGTCCCAGCCAGCATGGGTTTGTGAAGGGTAGGTCCTGCCTAACTAACCTGATTTCCTTTTATGATAAGATCACCCGTATGGTGGACCAAGGGAAACCAGCTGATGTGATTTTTTTGGACTTCAGCAAGGCTTTTGACACGGTTTCCCATAGGATCCTACTGGACAAAATGTCCACCATACAGCTAAATAAAAACATCATACGATGGGTGAGCAATTGGCTAACGGGCAGGGCCCAAAGGGTTATGGTGAATGGGGCTGTGTCAGGCTGGCGGGCGGTCACCAGTGGGGTCCCTCAAGGCTCCATTTTAGGGCCGGTACTTTTCAATATTTTTATAAACGATCTGGATGTAGGAATAGAAGGCATTTTGAGCAAGTTTGCTGATGACACCAAACTTGGAGGAGTTGTGGACTCTGTTGAGGGTGGAAAGGCCTTGCAGAGGGATCTGGATAGGTTGGAGAGCTGGGTGATCACCAACCGCATGAAGTTCAATAAGAGCAAGTGCCGGGTCCTGCACCTGGGACAGGGAAACCCTGGCTGCACGTACAGACTGGGCGATGAGGCGCTGGAGAGCAGCCTAGAAGAGAGGGATCTGGGGGTCGTGGTAGACAGCAAGTTGAATATGAGCCAGCAGTGTGCCCTGGCAGCCAGGAGGGCCAACCGTGTCCTGGGGTGCATCAAGCACGGCATCGCTAGTAGGTCAAGGGAGGTGATTGTCCCGCTCTACTCTGCGCTGGTGCGGCCTCACCTCGAGTACTGTGTGCAGTTCTGGGCACCACAGTATAAAAAGGACATGAAACTGTTGGAGAGTGTCCAGAGGAGGGCTACGAAGATGGTGAAAGGCCTGGAGGGGAAGACGTACGAGGAACGGCTGAGGGCACTGGGCCTGTTCAGCCTGGAGAAGAGGAGGCTGAGGGGAGACCTCATCACAGTCTACAACTTCCTCGTAAAGGGGTGTCGAGAGGCAGGAGACCTTTTCTCCATTAACACCAGCGACAGGACCCGCGGGAATGGGGTTAAGCTGAGGCAGGGGAAGTTTAGGCTTGACATCAGGAGGGGGTTCTTCACAGAGAGGGTGGTTGCACACTGGAACAGGCTCCCCAGGGAAGTGGTCACTGCACCGAGCCTGTCTGAATTTAAGAAGAGATTGGACTGTGCACTTAGTCACATGGTCTGAACTTTTGGGTAGACCTGTGCGGTGTCAAGAGTTGGACTTGATGATCCTTAAGGGCCCCTTCCAACTCAGGATATTATATGATTCTATGATTCTATGATTCTATGGTGTTGTGCTTAAGTAAGTACATACAAATAAGTCCTACAAATAAAGGAAGTAATGTGGTTGCACAAAGATTTTGAGAAAATTTTATTGTCAGGAAAGTCTGTAAAGCTAAAGTTTCAGGCTAATATTTTCTGATGCTTTTCTCTGTATGACTTGTCTTGTTTCTTTCCCTATATAACTTTCAAAGTAAAGTTTAATGCAGTAAAGCCTCAGTTCAGCTGGAACTGTTTATTAGGTCACAAAACAGCTGATAATATTAGAAAGAGCAACACATATACTGACATACAGTAGGTTATTTTGAACTGTTCTAATTTTTCAGATACATACAAATACATGACAAAAATCTACCCGCTTTTGTTTTGTTTTCATTTGCAGAAGATAATACTATGATATTGTTGATAGGAGATATGTGAAATACTGTAGGTTAGCCACTTGTCCATATACAAACAAACTTCAGTAACTGATCACTAGTTGTGGAAGTTTGATGTTTTCTGTTTGTGATGTCAGTGTTAGGCTAGCATTCATCCTTTTAAGTTTGCTAAATATATTGGTGAGATCTTGGTTTACAGTAAATAACAAACCAGTATAGATGTTCTTCAAACATGGGTTCATCTGAGAGATAGGAGGGGCAGGAAATCCATCCTTGTTATCTTGACCAATTTCCTTTAGAAGATAAGAATCACTTTGAGTTGACATAGATTAATTATACAAATTATATCAGTTGTCTTTATCAAAATCCCATAATAGTGAATCAGTCTTACTGAAATGGTTAATATAGTAGCTCTTAAAGTCATTCATGACTTTTCTGATGAGACAATATTTACTTTACCTCTTTTTTATTATAAGTCTTTGATAAGCAGAGTCACCAAATTCAAACTTTAAAATGTGAAAAGAAATCAATGCTGACATTTAATTAGATGTTTGAGAATCTTTTTAGGAAGAAAATGAAAAAGCTGGTGATATTCTTTGGCCCTATAGTTTCAAAATTCATTATAGCTGTTCTTTGAAGATTTTGTTTTACTTAGACCTATATGTGCATTCATGGTAACATGTTGCTGCCTTAAAAACTCTCCCAAATGTTTGAACAAACAGATTTCTTGATTCTTTGACCACCTGCTTCTTGAAATTTCTTGTTGTCCCAGTTTTAGTTTAATCCTTACCTACTTTAGGGTTGACATATGGTAACAACAATCTAAGTTATTATGTGGTGGTGGTGACAAGCTTGAAAATGCAGTGCAGTCATTTATAAATGCATAAAATTATTTCAGATTTTATGATTAGACAGTTACTGACTTAGTAGTATTCCATTAATTTCCCAAATAATCACACAGAGAGAAAAATGGATGTTTTAGACACTGACTTGATGATTTATAGCAGCATTCAGTTTACCAAAGTGCCCCTCCTGCTAACATACATTTTGGAAGCAGGGAGCTATCGTTGTCCTGATTAGACAGGCATCCTTGCTTTCACAGCTAATCCAAATGGTTCATTAGAAAATACTCATTACAGTAGGACTCTAATTTAGCGACCAGCATTTCTGGAAGTTTAATATTTCTCCTGATTTCTTTGGGGAGAAATGGTGTTGTTTTGTTATCTCTGTAAGTGTTCTTACCCCTGCCTAGGATTTCAGGTTAGGCTTTCTCCAGTGCCTGCTGTTGAACAACATCACTATTTGTGTATTTAATTGCCTACTGTTTGCATTGTTGATAGATTTCAAGTGTTAAAGATGTGAAGCAAATATTTTTGTGAAGGGGTTGTGTGGATGAATGTGAAGGAGCTTAGATGTAGATTAGCGTACCGTCACTTAAGAAGGTTCTTTACCAATGTATTAGATCCTTTTTGACAACCTTTAAGGCGCTATGGTTTACCCAGGTGCTGGAAATTGTTGTGAAAACAGTGATGCTGTAGCAATTTATTTTACACATGGAACAGATCAATGATTTTTTGAAAATCACTTCCTCATTTTAAGGTGATGTAAAATTGAATGGATTATTTAGTATAAATGGTGCTTTTATGAGGGAAAAGTCAAACACCTTTGTTTTATGGAAGATAATGAATTTTTTACTGAAGAATACAATTTTTAAATGTTTTCCTAAGAATGTTATTCTAGACATTTAATGTTGACTTATCTTCAAGTAGAAACTGGGGGAAAAAAAGAAGTTGAACTAATGATGAGGCTATGGGGCTCTATCTTGAGTTTTATTCAAAGTGCACAAAAGCTGTTTTAGGGTCCTGATCTTAGAATTGTTTCTAACTGTCTGTAACATCCCACAGACAGCTATCTGGTCTATTTAACATGTTTTTTTTTATTATTATTATTATTTTTTAATATTTTTAATCCCAACTAAGCCAGCCCCATGGCAATTCTGTGTGATAGGGAAGCTGTTGAACCATGGATAATCGAAGGCAGTCAAAACTTCACACAGATACAAGAATCTTTTGGAAATAATAAGAAAAACCTTTCTCCTCAATGTGCGTTAATATAATACACAGTCTAAGAAATCGAAGTTAGAATATTGATTATGATCATTGCAAAATCTTGGGTTTGGTTTCAGTCAGCTGCAAAAATGACTAGTGCAGTATAATGAAGAATATTTCTTTGGCACAGGCAATTGGACAACGGTATTTCCATTCCAATAGCGTATGCCTCTTTCAGGGTGCTCACACACTCATGTACAACCGCACTTCCCTTAAATCATAGAGGCATTACAGAAGTCCTGTTGCATTATTTCTCCTGGATGGGAATATGTGGCTGCTTGGTGTTCATCAGCTCAGTGTTTCATTCCTGGAGATTACTCATATGCCATACCTGCAGATCACAAGGTATACTATTCACATGTTGCAAACACAGGGGGAGAAATGCAAGGGGCATTTCCCAAGGAGCTTTGAGCTTTTACATCTTGCTTGCATTTTGGTTTTATATGAATGACTCTTATGACTGGCTTTCAATTTTTGTATGATTGCATGATAGACAGGGTTCTTCTTTTGTCATGCTGTTTGTGCTGTGATGATAGGTAGCAAGGGGCTGGATGTCACTGAGTAAATGATTCCTAGCTCTGAAATTATTCTGTGTTATAGAAAAAGAAAAGAGAAAACAAAATCTTAAGAGCTGTTGAGCTTCAGTGTTCTCAGCAAAATTACCTATTTTGACAAGTTTTTCCTGAGAGGATGTGATGGTTATAGGAGTTGGTTGAGGAAAAGAAATGTATTTGTGATCAGTATGAAGACTTCTTTTTAATGGTATATTTCATGGTTGTGCATTGAAGCAAACAAAGATGGATTGATACTTTAAATATACATATACATATATATATAAATAGAATATAATTAACATTTTCCTCTAAATAAAGCTTTCCTCTGTGCGAGTCTTCACACTTTTTTTTCTTTATTTTTTGCAAAATTTTTGAGACATGCACAGTTCCAAATAAAGCATACCCAAAATACTTGAAAGAAATAAAATAGTATTAAACAGTATTTTCTTTGTGTATTTCCCTTTATAAAGCACCAAGTTGCTATGGTATAACTGTAATTTTACCCTGCTAATTCAATTTAACAAACATCAGGTTAAAAACAATAGTTTCATAGGTTTTAAACATGTTTTGCTTAAAAGGAAAGTAGTTATCCATTTTTGGAAACATGAAAAATATTTATACAAGCTTATTTTGGTATGTAAAATGTATAGAATGTATTGTTTCCATATCACACTGTCAACTGATGTTAGTATAATATATTTGCACCAGCAAAGGTGTTAGCCCTCTACATGCTGGAAAGAAACACCAAGACTGAGGTAGGAATTTATGAGTGAGTTTTGTGTGTGTCTGTGTGTTAATGAAACACAGAATTTAGAGGATGTTGGTTTTTAGTTATCCCTTAAATAAACTACAAAGTCTAAAAATAGATCTTTATTGATTATAATACTGTACTAACTCTAAAAAATAAATAAATAAATAAAAAGCTGAATTTAAAAACTTTCGTAAAACCTCAGTCTCTTTAAATGATGGTTTGGCAAAGGAGAAGTCCTTTATTCTTTCCCCCCTTGTTTTTCCTTCAGGTTATGAAAAATGAAAAACGTTGTGTAAATGTCAAAAACATCATAAAGAATAAATCCTAGGGGTTGGTTAATGAAACCTGTCTGCCTGTTGGCAAGTAGCAGGCCCTCATCACTACAACAACTGGCACTAGGATGCTTTGAGGGGTAATATCTCAAGAACCGTGTAGCACATTCTATCACTGATTCCTAATTTACTTAAAGTCTCCTAGGCACCTGTCTTAAATGGAAACAAAACCCAATGAAATTGCTATAGCATCTTCCCTACCACTATTGCCATATTTGGCAGCATTTAGCTGTCTGTTCTATGGAGATTCGCCATTTACTGTCCATATATTAAAAACTGTAAGATAGCATGGGTTGTAGAATCTGTTGTTCTCTAACACAATTTTATTAATAATTGTGTTGTATAAACAGCATAAGATATTACACATTATATGTTATATATATATATATATATATATTTTTTTTTTTTTTAATGATTTCAGAATTGCAATCTGTGCTGCCACAGTAGCAGCATTATGTAGCTTATTTTAGTTGCAAAGGAACCAAAGTGAAAATGAAGCGTGGAAGGTCCCCAAAAAGGATGGCTAATAGATCATGAAAATTATTGTTTTCTGTTATAAACTAAAAATAGTTACATTGAGAAGTATGTCCATTACGATGAAATAAAAGTTTTTCCAGAAAATCCTAGGTAGTTCAGAAATACATGCCTGCATTCATCAGTTTTACAAGGCTGATAACAAATTCAGGCCTTCTAACCAATGAACAAATGAAGAAATGGTCAGTCCTTATAATATCTGCTTTCTAGTATAAACACATTTGTCTTACAGGCTTTCACCAGTATTTACACAAAATGATGCTAGTTGAGATTGATGCAGATTATATGCTATTTTCAGTTTAATTTTATCTACTAGGAATATCTCCTCTGCTTGTTGCCACTTGAGTCTTTGTGAGGGGGACCAAGATGCTGAGATGTTTGCCTTAAGCTGTTTGTGTGAATTAAAATGTCTGTCTTCCTCTAAAAAGGGGGCCCTCAGGAAACATGAGGACAAGAGATGTGTCACAGTATGTTTGCTACGAAGTGACTCAGTGGCATATGTTCTCAATGTGTTGTGAAAGAAATATCATCACCCTTAGTTGAGTATACATACATGTGGAAACAGTTGAAAGATTTCTGAATGACTTACAGTTCTCCTTCTTTATTTCCCAGACTATCCTGAAGTATATTGCCGTGAGTACGCATACAAATTTCAGAAGGAAATAGGGAAGTTTGCATTTAGATTTCAGGAAGAGTTCTAACAAACTTAAAGAATGTGCATTGTGTGTGCAAAACGAAAGATACTGGTTTCTAAATCACAAATCTCTTACATTACTGTCATCTCCATATAGATGATTGTCTATTTTTTCTTCTTGTACTGTTGTTTGACCTGTTCTGCTCCTCAGCTGAGAATTTTTTCATGGCAAGGCTATTTTGTTGAGGATTTGTAATACTTACAGGAAAGAAGTTCAGTGAAATAGCTGCATTCCTCTTTTTTCATGTTCTCAAAGAGAGAAAGAAGAATTTGATACTTCATCCTAAATCTAGAAACCTACATCTCATTCCTTCCTACTAGCAAATGGTAATCTTTCCTTATTCCAGTGTTTGATTTTTCAAGAATGATTTTCAATCCTAAATATCTAGTGTTTCTGGGACCTATTATTTTCTGTTCCTTACTTTAGCTAGTTGATACAGTCAAAGTATCGGCTCTGGTGAGGCTGCACCTTGAGTACTGTGTTCAGTTTTGGGCCCCTCGCTACAAGAAGGACATGGAGGTGCTTGAGCAGGTCCAGAGAAGGGTGACGAAGCTGGTGAGGGGTCTGGAGAACAAGTCCTACGAGGAATGGCTGAGGGAGCTGGGCTTGTTCAGCCTGGAGAAGAGGAGGCTCAGGGGCGACCTTATCACTCTCTACAGATACCTTAAAGGAGGCTGTAGCGAGGTGGGGGTTGGCCTGTTCTCCCACGTGCCTGGTGACAGGACGAGGGGGAATGGGCTAAAGTTGCGCCAGGGGAGTTTTAGGTTAGATGTTAGGAAGAACTTTACTGAAAGGGTTGTGAGGCATTGGAACAGGCTGCCCAGGGAGGTGGTGGAGTCACCATCCCTGGAGGTCTTTAAAAGATATTTAGATGTAGAGCTTAGGGATATGGTTTAGTGGGGACTGTTAGTGTTAGGTTAGAGGTTGGACTCGATGATCTTGAGGTCTCTTCCAACCTAGAAATTTTGTGATTCTGTGATTCTGTGAAAGTCCCTGGAGCAAGTTCATCTAATAACATAATTCTTCTTAATTTTTCAGTATTCATGTCACAGAGGAAAATCTCTTTTGAATTCCACATGAAAAAAGACCCAAGTTTATGGGTTCACGAATATTATATGGTAAATAGTTCCTCTGTGAATAGCTTACTGGGTATATGCACCATTTATGTTTTGGCATATTGTTAGCAATTATGCATGCGTTTTTAAGATGTTAGGGTTAAGTAATACTGTAGGTAATATTTCAACTTTAAAGTCATTTTGATAGAAGACTTGGAGCTCAGTAATGGTCTGTTTATTGACATCTTTTATGTAGATAGAAGGGTGCTGTTTGTTGACGTGTCAAAAAGCCAGACTGGCTGGAGAACAAAATATGATAAATGCAAGTTCAAAGAACACATTTTTAAATAAGTCAATTTGGTAATTACAAGTTGGTGCACCAGTAGGTTTTCGCAGCAGGAAAGGCAAAGAGTGCTAATTTTATTTTAATTAAGCTGTTCAGAATCAAAGGATTCTGCTACTAAGTGGGGAAGGATGAGCAATATAATGTTATGGACTTACTCCATGTTTGACTCTGAAGTGGCATCCATTTTACTCTGGTTATACTATGAAGTGTTTTCAAGTATTATTGAAGGAGCTATTCAAATTGAGAAGGAGTATACAAGTGATAGGATACATAGCTCACTTGATCTCTCTCTAGGCCTGTGGCTTGTTAAGTTTCAACAAGCTCTTAGGGCTAAGCTCTTTTCCCTGTTAATGAGAGGAAAAATAGTAGAACAACAGTCTTGCTTGAGAGTAAATGTAGAAAATACATACTGTTTTTAATTTTGAACATTACAAATCTGTGCTTAAACTAAAGTCATTGTTGACATATGACAATATTAATTGTCATTTTGACATAAGTAGTGCCTTGTGGGAAAAAAGTTATGATTTGACATCAAATCTTGAAAAAGTAGCTGCTAAATTCTCTTAAGTCATGGCTGTGATTACTAGTTAAAGTGAGCTATTTGCTTTGTATGAAGGATTTAATCCATATGTAGACTACAAAATCTAATTGGGTGTTTGAAAACACCAAACAGCTTGTTTAGGTAACTGTGATTTAACTGTCATGCATAAATATGCATAAACTCAAGTAGAAATGTTCAAACAGAATAGTGCCCCCAGTAATATGCCTTTTCAAAGCTGACACCACTATCCCATTCATAAAAAAGCTCTTCCTTCTGTTGAAGTACAAAATAAATTACTGGCCCTAATTTTAATTTGGGTTTGCAGCACGCTTGTGGTCTCCTGATCCATGTCCTGCCAGGCTCACTTAAACTGATCAAGATTAATAATAAAGTCTATGTTTTTATAGAACTTCTGAAGAAATATTAGGTTCCAGGAACTAGCTGTGGGCTTACTGTTCTCTTTTAAAATTTTCTTAACTGCCTTGCTAAACACTTCAAATGATAAGAATAGTAAACCTATTGTCTGATAATTACCAGTTACAGTCTGACTACTCATCTGCATGTTCTGATTCCCAAGTTGCATTATATAATCTTAGTCTTTCGATAATATCCTGGTTACAAAGTGACTTTTTTTTTTTTTTTTAATTCTGTTAATTACATTACCAAAAAGCTTTTGCATGACAAATTCTGGATCCATATGGTAATTATTGGTCAAAATATGCCAGGACACAACTAGGTTTCATATCCCATACTGAACTTGCAATTCTAGCAGTCACAGTTGCTTTGAAATGGAGTTGACTTGTAACCAGCATGTTCTGAATGAAAAACAAATGTCAGAGCCTTGTTTTTGTAGACTCGTAGCTGTTTCTTGAAAAACTTAAA
Organism: Anas acuta; assembly: GCF_963932015.1. Taxonomy (NCBI): domain Eukaryota; kingdom Metazoa; phylum Chordata; class Aves; order Anseriformes; family Anatidae; genus Anas; species Anas acuta. The sequence continues at coordinate 3,596,649 of NC_088993.1, forward strand.
TAAGGCAACTGTAAAAATTCTTTACTCTGTTACTCTAAAACAATACCCATTGAAATACCCATTGAAAACTTAAAATTAAAGGCTTACCTGGGATGTAGTTTGGTTAATAATTAACTTCAATGTGAGCCTTTTCCAGATGATTCTAGACTCCCTTCTAGTTTGGCAACTTTGACCATAAAGCAGCTCATTCTCTATATCTTTCTCTCCCACATTATAACTCAGACAGTAAGAAGGACCGCTTAATCCTTTGCCTTCATTAGCAATGTAAGGTAGTTGTGTTTTAATTTAACATATTCATGAATTCACTTCTTGTTAGAGTACTTTGTTTACAGTTTTTGTGTGTAAGTGTATCATTGCATCAGATAATTCTGCACAGATAATTCATTTCCATGGTTTAGGATGTTCTTAATTGCTTTACTGAAGGGAGATTGAGCACCTTTTAACCAAACAGCTGAACGATTTGCTATGACAATTCTGCGACTATGCATTCACTTAATTTCCAATTAATCAAACATTCAATCAATCATTAGTATAATTACACCTGCTCAAGTATTCCTACCCCAGCACATTAGCTATGCTTAAGCAGAATCCTTTGCCAGATGTGTGAATGAGTTCATTTGTCTGACCCAGTTGGTTGCACGTCCTTGCTTCTTGTGAGCCTTAAGAAATGATAGGGCAGAAATTTTAATTATTTATAATACCACAAATTTGTTTGACTCTGTTCATGCTTCTCACTTGGATGCTCCTATAGGAACTTATAACAAACATCAGTGGAACAGTGACTGGTTAATTTCTGAAGCTTTGTAATTCATTTTTCTGTCCCTTCTGTGACACTTTTTTAATTCACTCTACAAATCCACTGGCACAGCTTGAAAATATCACTGCAATTATTTTTGGCATCTGAGTAAGACAAATTCAAGATGCAACTGTCTAAGTATTAATTTAACTTGAAAATACCTGTGAGATAGGTGTGTATTATCTGTTCCTTCCATATAGATGAGGAATCTGAAACCTAGTGAACTGCCTCAATCTACAGTGAGTATATGGCAGGAGTGGGATTGCTCAGTATTTATACATAAGTATTCTCAGTCTCTTGTTGTAACCTTTAAATCATACTTAATGTGTGACTTTGTTGTTAGACTCAGAATAAACAAACCGGGACATATGATGTCAGTCTCTGTAATAGTTTAAATAACAGGATCTTCATGTCAGCATAGATGCATGGTAGATCTTGCTGCAGGTTCTCTGGCTTCAAAAATTTGCTGGTTACAGCTTCTCAGTATTTTATCTTTGAGGTAGGAACTGGAGAAGGTTCATAATACTTTAATCCCATAATACAGATAGGTAAGACATTTGAAAATGTCATGATCCATTCAGATCCTGGCAACCCATTCTATATTCTGTTTATTTTATTTTTACTAAAAATGCATTGTATGTTACTAAAGGGAAGTTCTTTCAGGAGAAAAGACATCAGATAATCTGGTTTTAGTTTGCTTGTTTTAAAAAGTATAGAGAGAGAGACAGACATTATTTTATTTCCTTAAACAAGTGTCATACTTGTTTTTTATCTTTTACAATAATTAATAGTATAGTGCATTAGCACATGTGTTAAACCCTTTCAGTCTCCTAGAGCACTAAGAAAGAATCTTCCATGTGGATTATTACCACTTGGTTCCTCAAGGCATGAAGTCTTACCACCATTGCTGGCAGAAATTTCTTAGTGCATAAAAAACAGGAAAATGAATTATTTATCAAGTAAGCTATGTTTGTTTCTGGATATTCTACCTAATGCTTTTGATTAGCAGATGGTGTATACAGTCTTACTGCACCTGCATAATTGTGATTGTATGCAATACAGAAATCTTGCTATAATGTAGTCCATGCATTCTTTGCAAAGCACAGTATCCTGACTGTAAGTTTTATTGTCTCCTTTATTTTTATTTCCTACTTTTTTTGGAATAGTACAACCTATAACATCACAAGATACACTTGTCTACCCTCATCAGCTTAAGGTTCTCTTGCTTCAGACCTGAAAACTCTGAATCAGAAGCAAGTAAATTCTCAAAATTTAATTTCAAATATACTTTCTAAAGTCAGACTGTTACATCTGCTTCTACAATTTTTGTGCTTTGCAATTGGCAGTATTCTTTGTCTAGCCACTTTATTATAGTTCTTCTCATCCCAATCCTCTTTGCACCTTCAAAATGTCTTCCCAAGCCTGAATTCATTTAGCTTTCTTTTTATTGAAGTTCATTATAAATAATTTATTAATTTGAAACATAACAGCCTATAAAATTAATCAGTATAAACAACAATGTAGTTCTTAGTAGCCTAAGGGAGAGTCTTTCAGAAGATCATGAACAGAATTCTCATCACCAGTTGAAACATGGACATGAAATACTACTTCACTTGTCATTACAAGGTCCTCTTCAGGAGTTTTCTTTAAGATTTACCACAATAATATTGCCTTTGTTTCCATCCTGGCTGGTACACTGTAAGGTAGGTTTTTCCTTCTCTTCTTCAGTGATTTATTTCAAAATACTATTTTTTTTTTTTTTATTTATTAAATTTATTTTTTCAGTTGCCATTTTTTGACCAGTATTATGTAACAGGCACTCTCTTCCCAAATGCGCCTTGTCTCTCTGGATCTGGAGGAGAATGGTTTAAATCCTTCTTCACATTTTCAGAAGTAGTTTATCAGCTATTGGTGAGTGTGTTACTTTCTAAAAATTCTTATATAAGGTAAGGTGTGTTCAATGAGGTACTAAGAAAACCTCTTTATTTAATATTAAGAGTTGATTAAACTTAATAATACAGTGAGCATCATATTGAAGCAGAATAATTGCAAAGTACAATTTTTGAAGCCCGAAGCAGTTTCGGTGGTGATAACTTTAGAGGCTTATGAATGCTTTTATGTATTTTTTTCCTCAGATTAATAAAATGTTTATTATTTTTCTGCCACATTTGGATGGTCTACAATTACATGACTTTTATGAGCAATCTAAATTAAAGGCCCTAGTCATCAATAAAGTGTGAAATATTTGACCAGGGTTTCATTTGTGCACTGTTTTTTTTTTTGTGTCCAGATGGGTATTTTGGTTTACCATATTCATCAGCAAGAAATCTCATAGCATTGTAACATCTGTGTGAGGCTTGAGCACACATGCTCAATTTTTTCCAAACCACAATGAGCAGCATAGTTTTCTCTCTCAAAGATATGATTATCTTTTTGTACTTCATTTGTGAAGGAATAGGCAGCCTCCCTTAGCACAGAATGGACTGGATCTGTTGATTGCATGGCAGAGTGTGGGATGAAGTGTTTACTCTGATGATCTGATGCTGCAGGTTCTTATGGCTTAAAATTATCTGTGATTTCAGAAAGGTTTAAAATAGCAGAGACTGAAGGGCAAGCACTTCAGTACTTCATCTGCTACGGTAGAGTTAATTTTCATCCCAAAGGGCTCTTTGTGTGGTGATCACTAGATACTGCTTCCCCAGCAACTGTTGTCCAAGTTGTGAAGGACATTGCAAGCAAAATTTAGTAGGATTTTGAACAAGATCATGAACTGCATTACTTGCTCCAGGAAGGGCATAAAGGAACTCAAACTGAAGGAGGAAGTACAATTTTCTTTGCGTTGCCTATAAATCAGTGGCATTACATATCGATTAGGCTTGGGAAAATAGACTGATTTCATGTTCACAGAAAGGATGTTTATGCCAAGTAATCTGGAAAGTTAATGAAGCATGTTTCATCTTGGTAAAAATGTGCCCATAACCCTGACAAGGACAGGTGCCAGTTTACCAAGGTCGAGCAGTCTGCCACCCTTGTACCAGTTGTACAAGCTAGGCATGCTGTGGGACTGGCTTAAGCTGAATGTCTGATGTTCTGAAAAGATTCTTTGCTGCGTTTGGTTTTCCAGCCCCCTCCTCTTGACCTCATCCATTTAGGCAGCCATATACATTGTTCTTCTGAACTGGTTTTGTATTTTTATGCAACATTTGCCCAAAAGTAGTTTGGAAATATAGTCATGTTAATTGTTGACTTTTTAAGTACAAAGCCTTTGTATTAGTATTTTACAAATGTCTTGTAAGCTGTTTCCTTCATTATTTTTTTTATGAAGTTCAATTTTGAATGAAATATTTTTATTAGTTTTTGAAATGGAGTCATACATAGCTTCTGTAAGGAGCAAATGTCTTTTTTATTTTTGTGACTGATCAATGTTTTGTAATACGTAAAATAGATGATTGAGATCTTTCTTAAAATCTTGAAAAATAAGGGGTCATAGGTCTTAGCTTCCAGTAGCCACCCACAGTCATCAGCCTTTCTACCAACTGTATATATAGATGGACTGTCTGTATTAACTAAAAAGGGAAAAAGGGCAACATAATCTGTGCAGTTATGATACTGAGATTAGAGAAAGCGTAACTTTGTTTTACCAGTCCAGGAGGGGGCAGTAAGTCTCTTTCTTACTGGAAGTAAGTCCAACTTTATCTGCACCACAGAAGGTTCCGCACTTAAAAATAGCCATTTTTTAATAAGAAACAGCATCTTTACTTAATTATTTCTTATCTCTTTCATTGTTTTTTAAGCATACTTTCCGAACATTATTATTTTAAATAGAAAATAATCAGAACTTTCAAAATCAGCCATTTGTACCTTTCATCTTCAATATATTCAGAATAATCTGTACAGAGACAGGCATTTTGACTATTAAAATTTCATATAAAATTTATTCCATTCTTTTATCAGTTTTGGGGAAAATATTGTTTTCAAAGAGTGCTGATGAAATGGAGCAGAGTTTCCTTTTGTGCTTAATTCATATTTTCTTCTCACTTGTAACCCCAATATTCATGTAAATGTTTATACTAAAAGATCAAGTTGTTTTTGAATTCATGCTCTCAAATTGTATGTTTACATTCCTTAGAGTATTACAATGACATTTACAGGAATAAGAGGGGAAAAAGTGTAGTTTATATGAATGCACATAATTTTTTAGAACAGTTTTTATGATTTGGAATTATTGCTCTTGCTTGAATTGGAGGCAAAATGTAAATGATCTCTCTCTGTGAGGAGGAGAAGAAAGGAACACAAATCCAGTGCATATAACGGCATTCATCGGAGGACAACTTTTAAAGTCATTGATTCTTTGAAGTTTTGTTTTTGCTTTTGGGCCAAGTTATTAGCATTAAGGTACAATTAAAGTGGCCTCATGATTTCACTTAACCTACTTGAAAGCTTTCATTGCAGTAATTCAGAAGAAGTTTGTAGTAAAAATCCCATAAAACATAAGAATGCTAATAATTGTAGTTGGCCCAAAAGTGTATCCCAGAGGGGGTAGTAATACTTTTTCTCGTCACCCTCGTCACATGGAATATTTTTTAATAAGGACTCTTTTTTAATTACTGTTATTATTAACTTTAGGTCTACACTACTCAGAAATTAGGTAGGAGCTTTGTAAAGCCCTGACTACAGTGTTCTGTAACACCTGGGCAATTGAAATGATCCATTTAGTACCATTGCAGTGAGTGATTTGTGCCTTTACTGGGAATCTGTCTACTGGCTTTGCATACCCCGGGAACACAAAACAGTCTTACATCTGGCATAGAAAGTGTCCCAGAGAAATAATGGCTGTTCGGTAGGTGGATGAGTTTTGAAATGTTTCCCCAAAGAATTTTTTTTTCTTTAAAGCCTTGTAATTTTTTCACTTAAAATGTGTGCAGTTGCTGGTTCATGATCCATGGTGCACCACCGTCAGTAATGTTTTCTCAAGTACAAATTGCTGTTGCAAAACACATAATGTGGTATTTGTATCTTAGTGCTGTTATTTATTAGTTTTCCTACTACTACTGTCATTATTATGCACTATAATGATTATTTTGTGAAAAAATATCACAGCTATATCTTCTTAATGCTGTTGTTCTGAGTTAGAGGGTGTTGATGAGGAAAGTGTATTTCATATGGAAAGGTCTCTGAAATAAATTCTAGTCTAGAAATTTAGAATAGGAGTGGGCTGGAAGAATGTGGGAGAAACTTTGCAACTAAGTGACCTGAATTAATAAATGCAGTATAAATTTTAATTAAGTAACAAATTTATTGAATATAGCTTTGTGTAGAGCTAAATTGATCAGGCCAAAGTTATCAAACTTGTGTGCCTAAAGTTGCATACCAAAATACAAGTTATTTGATTTCCAGAGTGCAAGGTGGCCAGAACTGATGTCAATGGAGATAGCGTATACATAACAGCTATTAAAAGTAGAGTGCTTTTACATATTATAATATCTGCAAACAGATTTGAGCAGTCTGTCCCACCGTGTGATGGGTCTTATGTAATCTCATTCATTGATGAAAAGTAAAAGCAGAGTTTGATGTAAGAATAGGGCTTTTGTAGCAGTAATTTTTGCCTGTTTTAAATATGAAATTTCAGTGGCATTCATCCCCCACCCCCCCTTTTTTAAGGTTAAAGAAGATACCCACAAAATATTTCTTCCTGTGATTCCAAACACCCACCTTATTTGCTTTTAACGAAGTTTTTCTTCAAAAGAGGAGGAAAAACTGTGGTGTCTCACAGATGGGTTTTAGCTAACTAGTTGTGGGTATCCCACAACATAGTTATTTAATCCTGAATTGTCTTGGGAGATGCTCCAATTTGGTAGATAGGCATAATCCTTTGAACAACCCTATTGGCATGAATACTGAAAACCTCTTGATTACCCTGTCTGCTTTTGTATTTTCTAATTTATTAAGCATATACATATGCAGAAAGAGAAGCTTGGGTGCTGAGGCCCTAGCCCAGGCTGCCTAGAGGAGCTGTGGGTGCCCCATTCCTGGCAGTGCCTAAGGCCAGGCAGGTGGGGTTTGGGCAGCCCGTGCCTGGAGATGGAACCAGGTTGCCTTTGAGGTCCCTTCCAACCCAACCCATTCTATGAAGCTCTCTTGTTGAATTCAGTTTTCTCTTTTGCTGTTCACAAACATTTGGTGTGCTAAGTATTACTTAGGTAAATCTCAAGCGGCTACAAAATGTTGAGGCGTTATTTGATGACAGTGGGAAACACAGAGAAAAAGTTGGTCACATATGCCAACTGTAAAGGACTGCATGTTGCTATCTCTTGCTCAAACAACTGTCAGTGTGGATAACTAATGAACATGGTACTCCTCAGAGACAGTTTGAAATCATTATTAAGAATTAAGTAACATACATAGATTTTTCATTAATTTTAATATTTTCAAGATTTTTTTTTTTTAATTTCTTTGTTTTACACTGAACAAGTACTTGACCTAATACATTTCCTACTAAATTTTGTATGTGGAATCCCTACAATCATTTTACTGTCTCTGATCAGAGGTTGTAGATGGCATGTGAATATAAATGGCATTCATTGGAACTTGGAAAAGTCAATAATCAAAGTGGGGAGGTGGGCTTAAGCAGAAACTCATAGAAGATGGACTTCTGTCCATTTTTCTTTTGTATAGCTTAGTGTTGAGCAGAAATAAAGATATACATAGCAAACAACATGTTATTTTAAAAACAGTATGCAATTACTCAATATTAAAAAGGTAGCTTTTAGATGCTTCTGTCTTCATAAGCTTCCTAACTATAGCTAATGTCTAATATTGATTCTGAATAATTTAAACAGCAATAAAATTGGGTTTTCATGACAGTCAATCAGAGACATTTTATATTTAATGTTCATTTAAAGAAACATAGTGCCTTCTTACCTTCTGAATTTCAAAGCCATTAAAGTAATTGCAGGTCATTAAGCTAAATTTCTCTGAATAATCAGGGCAGTCAATTTAATTCATACACTATTCAAAACAATGGACAGGAAAGGTTGGAATTCCAAGCATGGATTTTCGGGAGATTCACCAGATGGATTTTCAGATATGCTTACCTTGTTTCCTTAGAAAAAAATACCCACACACATTAAGGTGTTGGAACTTGGTATTGTGTTTCACTTTCATTTTTTTAAAAATGAATAACCTTCACAAGGGAGGAGACTTAAAGAGGATTATTTTATTTCCTTTTACTAACGAAATCATAGTCCTGCACATCTTTGTGATGCACTACAGTGTTTTTTACTAGAGCTGGCCTTATGGGAATATTAGAACACAGAATATCTGGAGTTGGAAGGGATGCATGAGGATTCTCGAGTCCAACTTCTGACTCCACTCAGGGCAACCTAAGAGTTAAACCATTTATCTAAGAGTGCTGTCCAAACACTTCTTGAATACCCTCAGACTTGGGGCCATGACATAGACCCAGCTGTGGAACAGACCCAGCCTGTTCCAACCACCCTTTGGGTGAGGAACCTTTCCCTAACACCCAACGTTGACCTCCCCTTCCACAGCTGCTTGCCATTCCCTTGGGTCCTATTGCCGGGGCACTTCTTTATTGCCAATGGTACATAGTTCTCTCTTCATCTACCTGTCTGTCTGTCCCTGCCTCTCTCTCTCTCTCTCTCTCTTTCTCTTTCTCTTTCTCTCTCTTTCTCTCCTCTCTCTCTCTAAATATACTGTACAAGTTGCTGTCTTTGTAACTAATGGATGTCTTGGATCAGCCTACACCTTTGCAGCAGTGTTTCATAATTAGGAAGTTATACCAAAATTGGAAATTACCTCAAATACACACTGCTTTAAATAAGTCCAAATTTTCATAACAATGGAGTGTAATGTAATTAAAGTTTTAAGCTATCTAAGGGAAGACATAAAGCAGCTGTACTATTTTTATTCTTCTTCACAGGAATTACATAGTACTTAAAATCCCCCAGATTTATTTATTTATTTATTTTTAAGTCTTTTCATATCCAGTGGAACAGATCAGGGAACATTTTAAGTTCTATGCTCATCAGGCCTGATTCCTTTCTCAGAAGTTCAGGGAGATTTTGCTTAGCAGCAGATTTTCAGTAAAGATGGCATTTAGTAGTTATGATTTCTTTTTGGCTTTATGCTCTTGATGACTTTGTTCAGAATAACAGTAAATGGAATGGACCATTTAAAAATCAAAGCAAACAAAACAAATACATTTCCTTTTTACTGTTTTAAATCTCTCCAACAAATTGAAGTAATTTACCTAGATGTTGTGTGTTCTAAAAAGGACTAACTTGTGGGCATACTTTGGTCTTTAAATGTTTTTAGATGCCTGTGTTCCGAAAACTGTTAAGTGTTGAGCTTCAGTTCACAGTACAAAGATTTTGAGATCTGAGGCTTTGATCTTTCCTGTGGAATTCACATTGGTTTTCAGTGTGACTCAAGATAGATGTATCCGATTTTGCTTACCCTCTGATTAAGTGAATATGTTAGGTAACTTCAGTGAAATCAATAGGAATTAGTTCTCATCTGCAAGATTAGCACCACTGATTTTAATGGAATTGGCTGTTTTTACATTATATTAAATGAGATCTGAATAGGTGTTGTGAAGTTTAAAAATGAATGCAAGTTCATTGTAAAAACTCCTAGTTTAAAGCGCATTTTAAAGTAAATATTTAGAACTACAGTTCTTGATGGTGTTTTGAAGCTGCTGCAATGTCTAGAATGTGAGATAAAAGTCAGAAATTGTGTGACTATCTTTTATGTTAATATTAAAATATTAATATAAGAGTTTAATATTTATTTTTGTGGTATATGCTTAACTGTTTCTGATGTAATGTCTGAAATAGTGAAATGCATGTTGCAGCATTCTGCTTAACTGTCTTCATTTGACCATTTAAAAAAGAATATTTTCTTCCTGTTATGTCTTGTCAGTCTGCTACAACCTTGAAGAGAAAAAAAATAAATCCCAAACCTTCTTTTTTTACAAAGGAATATATATATTCCTAATATATATAGTAGGAAGTATATAATTTATTCCCTCCTGTTAAATAAATGATGTATTTATTACTGTTATATAAATGCCCCTGTTTGGGTAGTGCAGTATATATTATGATCTCTTGAAAATAGTGATTGTATGGTATTTAAGCATATACATTCCAGTAATACCTTTTGAATTCCTTGGAGTTTATTCCATTTGTTTTACCTTGCTCAGAGCTTATGATTTTTTTTTCCCAAATGGACTTGAGTCACTGACCTGTTATTTCTTGTTTTAACTTGAAAAAGACAATTTTTCAAATTCCTTCTGAATTTCCAAAGACTGCAATGACCAATTGCCTTCAATTTCATTTAAAAAAATTGCATTTCACTGTGTTCAAAGTATAACCTTTTTAATCTGCATATTTCTTGCAGGCTATGCTGGCTTATTTCCACCATAATACATTAGAATGGAAAAATATTAAAAATATTGATTTATCATTTATAATTCCGAAGTGATATATTGAAATGAAATTTGGATGCTGTCCAGCCTCAGATAACATTGGCATTATTGGATAAAACTAGATGATCTCATTCCAATTAATCTGCTAGTTCCACATGAAAAGTACAAAGAAAATATACATGAGAGTTGGTCAAAAATAGTACCTCTGTACTGATGACTGTTAAGATCTCTAATTGTTAAAATATGCCGAATTAATTATTTACCATTGAGTATACATGGAAATCTTCACTTTGATTTCTCTCCCCTCTCTTTCTTCCTTAATTAAATAAATAAATAATCTGACTCTTGAATATCTTGGTATGAACCTATTTACATGTAATATGTGTTAAAATGTAGTAGATATGAATGCATAGAATATACACATCCAGTTATATATCATGGTTTACATCCTGCAGTGCATTTAGTTAAAATAAAGCTTCTTTTAATCAGGTTAAGTTGGAATCAAGGGTATTCAAACCATTCATCTCACTAAATGTGAGTCCCATCTTCTGCATTTTAGTACATGTATGTTCTAGCACCTCCCATAGCATGGTAACATTAGAAAATAAAGGTATTTTCCATCAGTACACATGTCCTGTGTACAGAGATGGCTATGTTCATTAATTTTAGTCTTTATTAATCTATTTGACTTATTTGACTTTTTTCCTTCCTACCAATCTATCTGTGCTCTGTATCTTCTTGTCCATTAGGCTTCTAAAACCTACCTTCCTTTTTTTTTTTTTTTTTTTTTTTTTTTAATGTGGAAGTTAATGGAGGAAAACTACCTGTCATCAGATTTATGCAGAGTTGAGAGTGAGTGAATGCTGCCATCACTGAAGTTGCCATCTATTTCACATTGATTGAGTTTCCTGAGCTTGAGGGATTTTTGCAGGGCTGGATTTTTATGGTTGATATGTTTTTGGTCATTTGTCATAAAATCATTCCGACTGAGCTGTTTACCAGTCTGAATACTTAATTACTGCAGAGGCAGGGAATGGCATAAGGTTTAGTTTTTTACTGAATATCATATAAGAATGTAGTTGATACTTGTCTTTTCTTCCTGTGAGGATTTTACCTGTAAGCATCTATTTATTTATTTTTTATTTAACTACTGGAACTTGGATTTTTTTTCCATCTTAATACAATTTCATAACCAGAATTTTGTATTCCTAATGCATATTTAAAAATTGGATGAATTTCCTTTTATTTCCAATGGCCATCAGAATGTCGCATGTTTTAGAGAACATCAGACGTCAATGATGAAACCTTGTAAAAGGATTTAACAATTCTTTTTATAAACACACTGAACTATGTCAGTTTAATTTGTTTCTGGTCAAAAAAAAGTCACTGAAAATACTCACAATATTGTAATATCTTTTTTTTTTTTTTTAGACTAGTATAACATTAAAAAAAAAAAAAAAAATCCACACATTTTTACTCCTCAGTTTGTCCTTTCCTGTTCCTGTTTGTTCCTTTTCCTATTTCTTGGAGAGAAGAAATGTTGGATGGAAAAGGGTAGATTCCTTTTTGGGTTGGCATTAGTATTTTTATGCATTATATAGTATTTTATCTTGCACTATGTTTCTTCAAGTTTCTTTAAAAACATAGCTACAGTTCTCTGCAGCTATTTATGTTTAATTGTTTAATTCTACAGAGTTTTGGGGTATGGTTGCATGGAATTTTGACTACTTCAACGAGAGAACTGCTTTACTAAGTTCTGGCATTCCTTTGCTGTTTTTTCCATTCCTCATGTTGGTTGACTCAACTATTTGAGTGTAACTTTAATTGTATTAGTGACCTGGTTTAAATTGTTAACAGTAAGATAATTTTACTGATGTAGTTTACATATGAGTGCTACAGTTAGCTGGGTGGGAGGAGTGTAGTTTTAAAACACTAGGAAGCAGAGCAAGAAATCCTCACTAAGAGGATTTCACTGTTAAGACAATGTGTGTAGCTGTGTCTCTGGTCTTCTGTGGTCAAGTGGTGAGATTGGTAACAATTATCCAAGAATAAGTATGGATGGTAGAGAAAGTGGAAAAGATTGTAGAGAACCTAACAGTAAGAGCATGTGAGACAGAATAGCTGTAGGCAGTGTTCTTCTAAGTCTGTGAATTCTACAACCCAAAGCAATTGTCCTGTGCAACTGAAAACCAGTGTGGTATTTGGAGTCCAGTGGCTGAGATTTGCTCTGTCATATGGATAAGAAGCATTTAAATTCTAAGTTTGAACCCAAAATATATGAGTATAGCTCATTACAGAAAAATAAAGTACCTAAAAGTAGTAGTTTTAAGTTTATTCTCCTTTCTTCTCATTTATGTTATTCTTCTCCCTTTTACTACTTCTGTCTCAGAAGAACAAAGATTAATTGCTAGCACTGCATAGTGATCCTTAAAGCAGTATCATTCCAAGGTCATATCTTCTCAGAAACTAGTTATTGTGAGTAAGAGGAATGTTGAAAGCTCCTAGGAATATGGTCTCGCTCATCCCCCATTTAACTGAAACCTCTGAATTGTACACCTGAATTGTACACCTGAACCCATAACAGAGCTTGCTAATTCTGGAAAGTTAGAATGAATAAAAACCCAAAGAAACTTTCAAGAAATACATAGGGGCATGGGAGCTTGAAATCATTCCTGTTAAATGTTGTTGAAGGCAAAACTAACTCCTCCTCTCCACCATCTGTATATTTTTACAGTGTCTTGTGCACTGAGCTTCTTTGTCATTGGGTATCTTGGTAAATGACAGCAAACACACATGAACACAAACTTCTCATGTAGATCAGACCAGAGAGAAGCAGTTCTTCTCCAGGAGGAAGCAAAAAATATTCCAGATTTGTAACATTACGTAGAGGCATCTTTATGCCTTTTCAGTTTAGGAGAGGCTGAGAGAGCTGGGAACACTCAGACAGGAGAAGAGAAGGCTCCAGGGAGACCTTATTGTGACTTTTCAACATATTAAGGAGGCTCATAGGAAAGATGGAGAGAGACTTTTTACCAGAGTCTGTAGTGACAGGAGAAGGGGCAATGGTTCCAAACTGAAAGGGTAGATTTCAAAGGCTGGATATCAGGATGACATTTTTCATGATGGTGAGATGCTGGAGCAGGTTGCTCAGAGGACTTGTGGATCCCTGTTGCTGGAAGTGCTCAAGGTCAGGTTGGACAGGACTTTTATCAACCTGAGGTAGTGGAAAATGTCCCCACCCCTTTGGGGTTGGGGGGAGGGCTTGGATGATCTTCAGATGTTCCTTCCAACCCAAACCATCATCCAATAATACCATTGGATGAATTGGATGATTCATATTGTTTCCACTTGGATTAATGTAATTACCTGAGTACCCTTAGGTATGCTAAGCCTATGACTTCTGTTTTTATCCCACTACGCAATAGGGAAAAAATGAACACACAAATTGTATGTTTCACATTATTATGGATGGTGGGTGAGGAGAAAGATGAAAGCCCAATGTGTTGCTCCAATAGTAGCTTTATGCTTCATCACAACAGTCAAAGCTCACATCACTGTTTCTTATTTTTACTTAAAAATGAGAACTGGGCTTTTTCTGTATTACATCCAGCTAAAATTATGATGTAGATTTTTTTTTTAATTTTATTTTTTAGATGGAAAGACCTTTCTGCTCTTGTGAATTTCATGTAACTTTCTGTTCTTTCTTTGATCTTTTCCCTTCCTATTATACTTTCTTAACCAATTGTTCCTTGTCATAAATTGAATCTATACCAACACTTGAGCGCTGCTTGCTTGTTTCAGTGTATAGGAACTAAAAGGCTGCAATTGATAATTACACTTTCAAGTCAACTTTGCAATATCTACTGAATGCTGACACTGATTAAAAAGCAAGAACATTTTTATTGTTCAGGGGAAATTATTCCAAATGTGATGTATAATTTAGAGGCTTCTATGAAAAAATTCTAAACAAATTAAGCTTAATATTCACTCTATTGCATGGGGAATTCAGTGTGCAACTTCTGGTGGTATTAATGGGATGTAGTTTCCTAGCACTGAGCTGACAATCCACCCCTTGCTATCTGAAAGGTCAGGGCTATGTAAACCTGAAGCCAACTGGCTTTTGGAAATAAATACTAGCTTTTGAAAAATGTACATTTTGAGCTGGACAGCTTATGTAAAAATGTAGAACAGGAACAGGAGAGAAAACTTAGTCTCCTATTGCAGTAATGCTGACAGCTTTTCAATAAGATGTCTTGCCACAGGGCTATTCACAACATGGAGTGTAATTCTCATGCTTGTCTAATATTCTGAATTAGGTCATTTATTATTTCAGCACAGGGCATTTAACACGTTTTAAAATTCTTCATGTATTTATTGCATGAGAAGTGAAGTATAATAAATATTTGATGGTTATGTTCACTTTCTAATAGCAATAACAGAAGCAGCATCTTTTGTTAATGTTTGTCATTGACCAAATCTGTCAATATCTGAAAATGCTAAAAATTATCCAGATCTGGAATTCATATAAGAATAACTTAGGCATTCTGTTTATTGACTACTCTGATCTTGTTATACGAGGCTTGGTCTTCATGTGTAAGCCCGAGAGCTAGGTGATATGATAGTCCCACCCAGTATTGCACACTTTTTGTAAAAAAAGAATTCATCAATATGTTTAGATAAAGAAAATATTGAGGAAGCGCCATTCATAAAACCGATCGTGCTGTTGCCACCTTTTAATTTGGTAGTTCTGTGAGTAAAACAGTAGTTCAGGATTTAGGATAACCAAGTTCATTTTCCTCATTAGGCCTGTACTTTAACTTGCAACTTGTAGAATAGCCTTCATGGTAGATGTGCAGAAAACACATCTTTCTGCAGTCCTTAGTCCTGAGACCAAAACTGAGCTATGTATTACATATCATATTGGTGATTCGTGACTTGAATGCTCAACCAGAGGCAGGACATGTCAATTCTGACGTCTTTTCTATGTTGTCTTCATGTTTTATGCCAAGTAAAAAGTTCCAGTGAGAGGTTTTGAAACTACTGCTCCTACAGTGCCCGTAGCAGAATATGCCTAGCACAAGCAGAATCAGCAGCTTCAGACAAATCTCATGATTTCACCTAGTCACCCAGCTGCATGTTAAGCACCATATGAATACTACCCCATAAAATACACAGGCATTCACCCACAAAGTTCTTGCACTGTGTTCATGTATTTGCAGTTGGGATGGCATGCTGTCCTGTAGTCTGACTGCTAACATACTTTCCTCTGCTCTCTTCTGTTTCAGTAGAGCTTTGAAATATAAATAAGGGATGCTAGCAAGAAAGTATTTCATGTGCAACACATTTTGAAATAATCAAGATATTTAAAGAGATAAATTGTAGGAGGACTAGAGGATTACAAATCATAACATAATTTTAAAGTTGTAATGGCAACAATTTGCACAGAAAGGTTCCTTTACAATTATTGTCATGAGAATGAAGTAACGGTGTTAATGTTTCATGTGTTCTGTGAAAGATGATAACAAACTGTACTCCTTTGACCTTATTAACGTTCTGTATTTTGATTTGCTGGCTGTTTACATTTTTCTTTCCCTACAGCCTTAGTAACCTGTGAAGAATAGGTGGAACTGACAGTGACTCTAAACATAACTGAGTAATGAAAAGGTCAGAAATATCAAGAATGATAATTCCAATGCCGCCTCCTCATGATAAAGACTTTAGCAAAACAGCACAACATGAATCTATTGCAGTAACAAAGGTTGCAACAAAAATGGTAATTATCATGTTGCTATATTTATTTAGAACTGTAAGCAAGAGCACACTTTTTCTCTTGTAGTTCCTTGGATACTCAAGTAGTGTGTATTTTTCATTTCTTTATAAGCAAACATGCACAATGCTTCTTACCTTTTCTTATTTTACCTTAGAAATAATTTTTATTTTATTATTTTATTTTATTTTATTTTATTTATTTTTAATTGGAAGTATCCCCTCCTAAGTATTTAAACATGAAGGAAATTATATTTTAGACTGCAGTTTTCCAGTTCTGCATGCCAAACATGTTTCCTACATTAGATTTTGACTAAGTAAATTAATAATTTTTTAAAAACACCATGTAACCAGCATGAAAAGTTTTTGTTTGCTTGTTTGTTTTTTGTTTTTTCTCAAAAAAAAAATCTTCAGATTTTCCAAGAATTTACAGAACAAAGTTGTGGTATTGAACATGAAGGCTGAAGTTCTGATTAACATCTTATTAATGCTCTTTGATTTCTACCTGCTTAACTGAACTCTGAATCAGGCAGGTACACCCAGTACTTTGTGACACTCAATGTCATTGATAAGTTCATTCCTGCATCATTGCAGAGTGAAATAAGTAGTCAAGCCTCCTAAAAATATGTGCTTTGTTCTTTTTTTTTTTTTTAAGTATATGTTACATGTTAATGAAGATAAAGAGTACATAATATGTATCTTCATTTCCACACGCAAATACGCACACAAAATCCACCAAATTATTTTTAAGTCTTTCATTTGTTATGGCTTTGAGATTTTTTTTTTCTTAAATAAAATATTTTAAATGGTTTTCTGTTGCTTATAAACTCATGTCTCATTCAATTCATTTCTCATTCCAGAATGATTGTAATTGTAAAAATGCAAATGGTAGCTTCCCAAAAGTGTGTATCATGTGACATTTACAATTATCGTTTTACTTCCTAGATATTTTTATTTATTATTATATTTTTTAAAGTAGATAAGTGTTAAACAGTTCAGTTTTCTTTTGGATGTGCAATTTCTCTTCAAGTCAACCAAACATTCGTTCCTCACAGATGCATCTTAATTTCAAATTTGATCATTTGAAATGCTTAACGTGTTTGGCAGCTCTAAACGAAAAAGCAGCAGCAGCAACAAGAACACATCATGCCCTATATGCCACAGATTAAACCAGTGAAGGAAGGTTGCAGGTTCCTCTCTTCTACCCTTGGCTTTTCTTTTCCCATCATTCATTTTATGCAAGGACGAATTGGAGAATAGAGGTACAGAGTTAGAGCTTTAAGCCCCCTGTTCTTTAAGCAGTATTTTTGTCCTTATGGTAGCACAATTTCATTCAAGTTACTGATATCTGTGGCATTGCTACATCTCTTCTGTTTCTTGATCTGGGCAGATGTTGAATGTCACCTGGAGCTGGAAAAGGATTATATTTAGAATGTCATATTTTTGAATTGCAATGGACCACTGTCCACTAATTTAGATGATTTATTATAACTATGTGTAGATTAATAATGACAGATGGGATGTAGTGTAGAATGTTCTTGGATTCAAGAGTTTTGCTTATGATTTAAACATAATATGATGTGTTAACAGTTGGCTGACAGGTAGGGCTCAAAGGGTTATGGTAAATGGGATTACATCTGTCTGGCAGCCAGTCACCATTAGGGGCCCCTAGAGATCCATTTTAGGGCCAGTTCTTTTCAATGTTTTCATAAATGATTTGGATGTAGGACAAGGTGTTTTGAGTAAGTTTGCTGATACTAAACTGGGAGGAGTTGTTGACTCTGTTGAGGGTGGAAAGGACTTGAAGAGAGACAAGGACAGATTGGAGAGCTGGGCAATCACCAACTGCATGACATTTAACAAGAGCAAGTGCTGGGTCCTGCACAGGGACGGGGCAACCCTGGCTATACGTACAGACTGGGTGACGCGATGCTGGAGAGCAGCCCCGCAGAGAGGGATCTGGGGGTTGTGGCTGACAGCAAGTTGAATATGAGCCAGCAGTGTGCACTGGCAGCCAGGAGGGCCAACCGTATCCTGGGGTGCGTCAAACACGGACGAGGGAGGTGATTGTCCTGCTCTACTCTGTGCTGGTGCGGCCTTACCTTGAGTACTGTGTGCAGTTCTGGGCACCACAGTACAAAAAGGACGTGAAACTGTTGAAGAGTGTCCAGAGGAGGGCAACGAAGATGGTGAAGGGCCTAGAGGGGAAGACGTATGAGGAACAGCAGAGGTCATTGGGCCTGTTCAGCCTGGAGAAGAGGAGGCCAAGGGGAGACCTCATCGTGGCCTACAGCTTCCTCATGAGGGGGAGTGGAGGGGCAGGCGCCAATCACTTCTCTCTGGTGAGCAGCAATAGGATCTGAGGGAATGGAGTCAAGCTGCGACAGGGGAGGTTCAGGGTGGATATCAGGAAGAGGTTCTTCACTGAGAGGGTGGTTGCACACTGGAACAGGCTCCCCAGGGACATAGTCACAGCACTGAGTTAGAGTTTAAGAAGCGTTTAGACTGTGCTTTTAGTCGTATGGTCTGAATTTTTGGGTCGACCTCAGTAGTGCCAGGAGTATCTCATTTCATGCCCAAATATACCTCTAACCCCCACAAAGCAGAAGTTACCTCATTTTTATTGTTATACTTAATTTACATCTAAATGCTGAATCTAGCAGCTGTCTGTAGATATTCAATATACTAAAGAAATTAACCCTACCTCAGTATAAGATTTCTCAAGTGGCTGGTGATTTATCATCCTTCACTTTGAGTTTCAGCAGGATGGGAGGTGTCTCTCGTACTGGTGTGAAGTTTACCGCTAGCTCCATGTAGCTGCTGGGAACATAGAGCCTAAGAGTGATTGGAAATATGTGAAGAAGATGCATGCTGGAGTAGAGGACAGTTAATTGACTCCTAAAATATTTTTACCAAAAAGCTCTGCAATTTGCTTTTGCTGAGTTGTATGCTATTGTGGTTATTATGCTGTTGTCATTTGTTCTGTATTTCTCACAAATTCTTAATCTGGAATAGTATGATGAGTTTTCAGTTATCTCAATATGAATTACAGCAATTTTCTAGGATGTCTTGCTTGGCAGCTACTGTTATTTTCTACAGCATTCAAATGACAAACTATATTGCCACGTAAATTATACCATTAGTTTGCTATTAGTTTGTAATTAAAAATGGCTTAATCTGTACATTACATTACAGATCTTACAGATGGAAAAAATAGAGTCAATAAAAATTTACTTTAGTCACACAGAAATGGCTTTTGAATAAAGCAGAAGAGTAACAGGGTTGATAAATGAATTTAATACAAATGTATATGGCTGTTACTGCTTAGTGTTTGTAAATGGCCAAGCAACTGACACAGCTCATAGTGTAGAAAAACACATTGATGCTAATTCCAACATTTTACAAAGTTATGCTGCAGTACTGTGTATTTTTATTTTGTACTCCTGAGAGAATACATTTGTAAATCAAAAAAAAAAATATTAGGTTTATATCAAATATTATACGGTGCCAATTCCATAGGGAATTCTCACCCAAGTTCGAAACTAAAGGTATTAACTGCTGCTGCCTTTCAACATTAGATTGCGTAAGTGGGAGCTCATCTAACGCATTTATCAATAAATCCTCTTTATGTGAGGTCCTAAAAAGTGTCAAGATAATGAAGAAGAGGAAGGGAATTGAAGGGAATGCAGCAGATATTCAAAGCCCACTGTCATTCATAAAACAAATGCAGATGGGACATAAAACACAGAAGTAGGTATGTGAGGAAATTGCTTATAAAGTCAGAATGAGCGTTTTGATCCAGTGCTGCTGAATCTGAAAAGTCTGAACAATAACTTCTGATGATAAGGCTAAATTCCAAAGGTGTTCTTTGTTTTACATGATAAACCTGGGTACATTATAAACCCATTTAAGTAACCCAAGAAATACATTGTCTCTGTTTTTCTTTGAGAGAAAGTGGGCAAGTTAGATGCTGAAGTACATCTTAATAAATCTTCCTTTTATTTGACAAAGGGTCTGAGTCAAACCTTAAAGAAACTCAAGTATCTTTAGGGAGACATGATCTTATAGCAAATTGCAGTAGGGAATTTTTCCTTTTAAGCTTTCAGTAGCTGATCAGACCTTTAACATTTGTGCTGTTTAAAGCTGCTTTGCTTGCCAGAATATTTGATTATGCACACATTGTAGGAAGATTCAGAGATAAAAATGCTAGATGTCTTACTCTAACTGAAAGTCAGAAACACTCATTGCTTAATAGCCACTGAAAAATCTTTCTCAGGTTTTTGTGAATATTACACAGTCACATACAGGCAGGTTATCCTTCTTGCCCATCTTGACTAGCAGAATCTATTCCAAGTGAATAGAAATTCCTGCTTTTGAAAATGTATCTTTACTTGTCTGAAACATCAGGTTGTGACAAGTATCATCCTTTCTGTGGCAAGACTTGCTATGTAGTCATCCTGCTTCAAATTACTCCACTCCAGCAACTGCATTTTGTTACTTGCTAGGCCTGCCCCTGATCCTAGATGCATAAGTATGATGGGAGGGAGACCTCGGTGTTGGGCTGCTCTGCAGTAATCTCTGCCTGTTCATGGAAGTCTGTCCCTGAGCCTTATCTGTCTGTACCCATGTCATTCTGTATGTTACTCAGCATGCAGGCATCCATAGCACATGCTGTAATTTGTGGGATGTTCTTTTTCAGAATGTAAGCAAAATGGCAAGTCTGGAAGCACCTCTTCAGGCTGTGGTGTCTTTTACCATTTCTCTGCTGAAACTCAAGCATCTTTGCAGATACCAAAATAAAATGGTAAAATCCTTGATCGTTGGTTGTTTCTTTTCAAACTTCACTTGACAAACATTGCTTTAGTATGAAAATAGTGAATAACAAAGCTGTCTTTTCTGTCTATTAATCACAGAATCACAGAATTTCTAGGTTGGAAGAGACCTCAAGATCATCGAGTCCAACCTCTGACCTAACACTAACAGTCCCCACTAAACCATATCCCTAAGCTCTACATCTAAACATCTTTTAAAGACTTCCAGGGATGGTGACTCCACCATCTCCCTGGGCAGCCTGTTCCAGTGTCTAACAACCCTTTCAGTAAAGAAGTTCTTCCTAACATCTAACCTAAAACTCCCCCTTTAGCCCATTCCCCCTCGTCCTATCACCAGGCACGTGGGAGAACAGGCCAACCCCCACCTCACTACAGCCTCGTTTACGGTATCTGTAAAGAGCAATAAGGTCACCCCTGAGCCTCCTTTTCTCCAGGCTGAACAAGCCCAGCTCCCTCAGCCGCTCCTCGTAGGACTTGTTCTCCAGGCCCCTCACCAGCTTCGTCGCCCTTCTTTGGACCCGCTCAAGCACCTCGATGTCCTTCTTGTAGTGAGGGGCCCAAAATGCCAGACAGAAATTTAGAGGCCTTTTTTTTTTTTAGTAGCAATGATGATTACTTGATCTTGCAGTAATTCCATAATTATTTCTCACTCATAAAAACATATAATTTGTCTTTGACATGAAAAAAGAATGAGTGAAATGAAGCCTCAGACTAATTGTTGCCTGCTTGAATCTGATATGAGAATGTTTGTGCATATATCTTTTACTCTTTTAAGTCTATGAGAATTGTGCAGCTGCTACTATTGCATTGTTACATGATATTACCTTTGATACTTAGCTGAGGTATCTGAGCAAGCGTAGTCCCTTAGTCCCTTACTGCATTACATCATTTGCAAACTACTTTCCAGATATCGCATATGTGGTGGTTTGGTTTATTTTGGATTTGGATACATGTTCTAGAACAGATCTGAGCATATAAATGGTTAACCACAGCTGTTTAAACAGAAATATATCTTCTGCTGCCAGAGCTGGTCAATAAAATCACACTAAGTACACGCTAGAAAAATTGAAAGATATCTCATAGGCTTCCACTTTCTTGAGGGCAAGTCTTCATATCAGTGCTATTAACTTTAAGCTTTAAAGGTAGAGAAGAGATGTTTTGTTCAAACCACCAGCTACCTGAATCATCCCTTTACCTATATGTAGCTTTCTTTAACAGTGTAGCTAGTTAGTGTAGTTAGGATAAAGTTAGTGTCATTTTTCTTGTGTATCTCTGCTTTTAATTGCCCCCCCCCCCATTCCAGAGGCTTTGATTACACTATGAGACATAGTTAATGCAACTAGATTTTCTGTGTACATATGCTCACCATGTGCAGATCTGTTTTTATAGCACAAAATCTTGGAAGGTTACAGGCTTATGGAAATGTCTGTCAGTTATCTATTCAGAATTTGCTGCTACTCACTTAGAAATGTTATGTTATTGCTCCCTACAACTACCTGAAAGGAAGGTGTAGGGAGCTGGGGGTCAGCCTCTTCTCACAGGTGATAGGACTAGAGGGAATGGCCTCAAGTTGCACCAGGGGAAGTTTAGGTTGGAAATTAGGAGACATTTCTTTTCAGAAGGAGCAGTCTGGCATTGGAACAGATTGCCCAATGAAGTGGTGGCAACACTGTCCCTGGGGGTGTTTAAGGAGAGGTTGGACATGGTGCTTAGAGACATGGTTTAGTGGGTGACATTGATAGTACAGTGATGATTGGACCAGATGATCTTGGAGGTCTTTTCCAACCTTAATGATTCTATGATTCTGTGTTGATGTTTGGCAGATAGCTTAATATTTACTCAAAATCAGTATACTTAAAGATTTCTTCATACACTCAAATGCTGTCTATTCTTTTTTAAACAGTATTCGATCATTAGGAAAGTTGTAGCAATGGTGTTTTGTGGGTGTTGGATGTGATGATATAATGCAATCAGCCATGTAGGGTTTGTGAACGTCTCCTGAGCTACTCTAGCTTCTTTAGGTCTGACTGGGCAAATCTTGTTTGTGACATGAATCCTGTGTCACATGTCCAAGATTCATATGCTATGATCACATATCCAAAAATTCTGTTTAATCCATCTTCTAAAACCAAACCAACTCTTGCTATCCTTGGAAGTTGTGTTGGAATTGGCCCTTGACCCTTGCTGGAGCACTGTTCTTCTACATACCCTTATATGTATAATTTTCGATTTGTATCAGTTCCCTAGAAGTTCAAAGCAATTCTGCTTATAACCATGTGCAATGGAAAAGTGTATAATTTCAGGGCAAGAGTAATCTGTGGTCTATGCAGGTTATGATGTGAAAATTATTAGAGAATTCATGTCATAAGATGCTCTGTGGTAGCTAGCTGTGGGACTTTTATTGAGAGCTGCAGAGTCCACCTTTTACTCTTGCTGTTGCTGGTGTTTGCAGCCTTACAGAAATCACTACAGAATGTTAGCTGTTGCTGTCATTCATTTTAAACACCACAGAAATAAAGTGGTTTGATCAGAGATAAATGATATTATGCTTAAAGCGATGACAGCTGCCAGATGCCCTAGGATCGCCTACTGTTTGTATTGTTGATAAA
This sequence comes from Anas acuta, assembly GCF_963932015.1. Taxonomy (NCBI): domain Eukaryota; kingdom Metazoa; phylum Chordata; class Aves; order Anseriformes; family Anatidae; genus Anas; species Anas acuta. The sequence continues at coordinate 3,620,100 of NC_088993.1, forward strand.
GGTAAACCGGCAGGAATGCATGTGGCTTATTTTGTTGGTTTTGATTTTCTTTTCTTTTTTTTTTTTTTTTTTCTCAACTTCACATGTTTCTTGCACTGTTTGGTTGTGATTGTTGTAAGTCTATCATCTGACTCAAGAAGTGTCTAATGCCTCTGCAAAGATTTCTAACTGAATGCAGAAAAATGTTTTGTTCTACATTGGATAAGATGCAAAGTTCTAACAAAAATATGCTTTACACTACTCCATCGCTATGTTCTCATAGCTCCTTATGATAAGGTTAACATTATTTAACTTGCAAGGGTCTATTCTGTTCCCTTTCATGAAAGGGGTACCTTCTTCCTTCAAATTTTAAATAATTGCTGACATTTTTTTAGCTGTTACCTTCTTACACTGAAAAAAAAAAAAAAAAAAAGATTAATAAATGATCTTATGAGCTACAGAAGTTAGACATAGCATGAAAACATTATTTTGCTATTTACCACATTATTATTATATTGTGAAACTTTATAATGTTGCAACTTTCCTTCCTTTAGTGGGTGCCTATTCAAATCTGGTAGAGAAATTGGTTAACAATGGAAGTCAGGGCTTTGGTCTGTACTTTTGAAAGTGTTGTGGCCTTTCTCCATTCAAGAGTGTAAGGTCTAAATGATTCAGGCATCTTTAATTTTATTTTCAAAAAGGGTTTTGAAGCATGTTTAGTTTGCACAGCATAACCTAGTGTGGAGCTCCTTGCAGTAATACTGAACAAACTTAGAAAGTATCTGTAGTATATCCAAAGAAATACTTGCTAATTACATCACTGAGGGCACTGTTTTCTTGTAATTAGACTAGCAGTAGGGTAGGTGATTTAAAAATGTCTCTCAACTAAGGTCTCAAGGAAAAAGCCTTCAAAAAAAAGTAGTAAAAAAAGTAGTAAAAAAAAAAAAAAGAAAGAAAAAGAAAAAAGGTAGCAGCTACAGGCTTCTAAAAGACTACACAATTAGTGTAAGGAATAAATAGAAGTATAGATGTTTTCATTATAGAAACCTCCATGTGCTGTTTTGTGATACACATTCCTGTATGGGACTGTAAACCTTGAATATCTGTTTTGTATTCCTCTCAGAAAATAGAGTAGTGTAATGGAAAATTCACAAGTTATTTGGAAAAAGAAATCCAGTTTCTTGAGCTGACAGTTTCTTAAAGCTGTGAGCCTTGATGTTTTAGTCTCATGAATTTTGATAGTGCTTGATATTCATAACTGATAGGCTTGATAATTTTTTAACAAGGAAGTTGAAGATGATGAGAAAACACAAGGGGAGCTTTGCATTTTGCACTTTGTACACAAGCCTTCAAGTTTAATTTTCACTTTTTGCACCAAGAACATTCCTTGGAGGAAGACATGACTGAATCACATATTGCCATAAACTGGCTTTAATCCATTAAATATATCTCCCCCTCCCACTCTCCCCTCCCCCCCCCCCCAAAAAAAAAAAAGCACTAAAACAACAGCAACAAAACTGCTGAGGTAGCTTTAGTTAGCTTTCTAAAACCCCAGTTTTAATAAAGGCAGCAATATCAGTGCTTGAGTTTCAGAAGAGATCCATTTAAAAGCAATATAAACATAAGTTTGTACTCGTAATCTATGGGATGAATCTTGTCATTTCTGCATACATAAAATAAATATATCAAGATAGAAATACAGTTTAAAAATATGCATGTCCTAGTTGTGTTATGGAAAGAAAATCTCATAAGACAGATTAAAAGAAAAGGCCAATAAAAAATTAAACTAAGGCAGCAGCTTGGAAACACAATTCAATTTATTTTAATTTGTAGTATTATAAATATTTTACTTATAATTCAGAAAACCACATTAATGTGAGATTGGAGTTTCCAAGTTGTTCTTATGTGAAACCATTAGTTGTCTATGTGCAATCCTGACCATATTCTTTCTGTTGTATGAACCAGTCTCAGTTAAAATCTCTATATTAACTCTCATACAAGCATCACAAGTAAGAGTGTGCTGCATATCATCGTATTTACTCAGATGTGAATTTAGGTTCTAACTTTTTTAATTAATTATGAATTAGAACTGGAGATTGCAGAATGGTGATGTAAATTGATTGCTCAGGAGATAACTTGCACTGGGTTTCCTGCATTGATGAGAGAAGAAGCAGAATAGCTGTCTCTAGTTTAATAGCATCTTGTATACAATGCATATAGAGAATTCTTGATGCTATGGGTAGTGCCGCTGAATTCAACTCACCTGTAGTAACGATGGCTTACATACCTCACATATAAAAGGATGGGAATTACCTGCTAAATTGTGTTGCTGTCAGATTTTCTGATTATTAAGAATATCATTGATATTAGTAAAATGTTTCTCACATTTTTCAGTTTGTGTATTTTAATTTAAATATTACCATGCTATTTTTTGCAGCAAGATTTGCTCTAAAGGACCCATGCTAAGGAACTCATGATGTTCTGACATGGTAACATTTTGAATGTCTTTATAAATGCTTATGAAGACACCTGGTGTGTGGAAATATTACAGTTTAAAAGTGGCTTACAAAAATTCTTGTTACTTCTTCTTCATGAACTATTCCTGAAGAAACAGTATGTTGAAGAAAAGATTTCACAAGATTTTAAGCTGTGGTCTCTATTACCTAGGAGTTTCTACTGTTTACGATCTGTGTGTTTGCAGATCTTATTGTTTAAATATAGCACTCTTTAAGAAGACACAGTTACAAATGTGTGGCATAAAGAAAATGCAGTATCTCCCTTTAAAATGGGAGACAGCAACATCAGTTATTATCAGTACTGTAATTCTGAAAAATGAACATAGGTCATTTAGAAAACTACAGCAACAAAACAAGAAGTTTATCATGGTCAGTCTGTCTGTTTGTTTGTTTTTTTTTTTGTTTGTTTGTTTTGTTTTGTTTTGTAATGGTATGAGTTAAATTTTATATTTAATTATAACTAAATGTTTTGTGTTTGTTGTGTCGTGGATGAAAAAAGCACTACTCTGTCATCAGTGGCTACAGAATAGATGTGATTTGATAGATATCTGTACAGAAAGAAGTGTGGCTTAATAGACTTAATAGGTGTGCCACACAATACCTCTTTCTGCTTCTGCTTTGTCTTTGGCAAGATGATCTCTTTTTTTGGTGCTTTAGAATGCTGCAGAACCTGATATAATTTTTACCAGGTATTTTTCAACAGTTTTTGTTTTTTCCTTCAGCCTTTTTTTTTTTTTTTTTGACAAGACACTTACCCAATAATATTGTGTGTTATGTGGTGTTTTATTTTCTTACTACAGTTTCTTCCCTTAGAATTCTCCTTTCTCTATCATTTTTGCCAGAAAACCTTCTCTTTCTGTGGCTTTCTGATTGTAATGTAGGGGTATTGAACCAAAGTAGACCCCAAGTCAGATTTTAAGTCAGATCCCTGACACCTACTTATTTTAGTGGTTGTATTAGAAATAAATAATAATAGTACCCAAAGACCCACAGGAATTGAGTTTTCTTTTGACTTCTTTAGAATCATCACACAAAGATGTAATCAATGATATGAATCTGGCGACTGTGTACATGATGTGTACTGGCTATCCGTACACTTAATGGATTTAGGAGGAATGCAAAGTGCAAAAATATAATAATAATTGGCATAAGTCCTTATAAAACCTACACTTAAACCAGTGGTTTTGTTTTGCTGCTGTTTTTAAATGAAACTGGGGGGGAGGGAGAGCAAGAACAGTAAATGTGCAGAAAAAGCCCACTAGCTTGAAAAATTCTGTTTTTATCTCTTTTATTCGTATGTATCTTTGAGTCGGGGAACCTGATGAAGTATTCCGGCACTAATTCTGTTTAAGTGGATTACAGCAAAAACACACACAGTGAAGAAAAATGAATTCTGTTGTAGAAAAAGCAACACTATCTTTGCTAAAACAGCCTTTGCTATTACATGAAAATGGCAAAATATAACACCTGTAAAATGTTATCTAACTCAGTTCTCATCAACCAACTAGGGTGTGTGAAAATCCAGAAGAGAGCTTAGAAGGATTCAGAGTTTAGGAAAATAGAAGTAAATTATTATTTTTTTTTTGCTTCAGGTGCTCTCACTTCATCTCAATAATAATATCATATTCATGTACCTTGTGGAGCCATGAGGCAATAGGTCTTCTTTCCTGTTAGCAAACGTGTGAGCTAGACAAGAGTTTGCACCACTGGTAGCAACTACCAGTCAGTACAGTACAATTGCAATTAGTGTGTGGTCTTCAGGAAGGCTCATTACACTACACATTTCACTCAGCTTTGTTCTCATTTATGTTTCTTTCAGTGTAGGTGAGCATTCTACTCTGAATATTACTCAGTGACCCAATTTGAAATAAACATGCAATTTTTTTACAGTATTTTATTATCACACATCAGACAACGAAAATCTTACCACAGATGAGGAAAGATCTACCTTATCTTATAAAAATAGAGAAATTTCTAGTGAAAATTTCTACTAATTACTACATTTCTAGTAATCTCTTATTTCATCCTTCAAAATCTCCTTTTCCTGTTATTGGAGGGCTGTTTTGAGTGCTTTTAAGTAACTGTGTTAAAAGACTGAATTATGTTCAATATGTCAATACGAATATTATATTGACAGCAAGCTCCTATTGGCTTCATTGGAAGTAAATCCATAATTCTGAAAGAAATCTATAATTCTGAAAGAAGATACTGTACTGCTGTCTAGCTGTGATCAATTCCTGGTGAATTCAGTTACGGATGGCAAATACTATATGTGGTAAGATTGACTAGAACAGAAAACAATACTATTCAGAATGAATGACAACATACACAGAAATGAACTGAAGATAGTTAAATATACAAAAATAGAATAATTCTCTCTCTTTAGTAACACTGTTCATTTAAGATCTATTACATTAAGCAAAATTTAAATGAGTTTCTATAGCGCATTACTAGAATTTGTGGATGTGAGCAGACAATCTGTAAAAATACTGGTATTAGTAATGCTACTGGGGATAATTTTAAAAATAGGATACAAAGCTTTTTTCTCTCTCTCCTGAGAAATAGGCTGGTGAAAAAATTTCACAGTGAAATAAGAATGAGAAAAGGAGAATGCTAAGAATGTTGTATGATTTAATAACACTCCTGAATTGCTTTGTTGGCCAGCTAATGAAGCATGGTGCCAAATTTCAATGCTGACATAAGTCAGCATATTGCCAGCTAACATTTGCAGTACCAGGGTTACAAGTCCAGGAAAGGGGGACTCTTAACTAGTAAACATGTTTCAAACAGGGGGAAGAATAAAGTACCTTAGATTCTATTCTCAGTAGATATCAGGTTGTACAATTGCTGCTGCATATATTATTATTTTTACACTGTTGAGGGTTCTCATACATTGTTTATTACAAATACATGAACATAGACAACCAAAGTTAGTTTTTCAACAATAAGTTTTTTACTGCTGTGGCAATACTTTTCTTAATAAACCTATGCTTTTCCAAACTGTATAAAACACAACTATTCTAATTTTATAATCTGAAATATTTATTGTTGAAATTCTTAATGGTGCGATGCAGTCATTTAGCGTGTTATAATTAGCTATCTTTCCTCACAGATACTCAGGTTTCTTTGTGAGGACATTAGCATATCCATTTAATATCACTATTCTAATGATCACATATGGACATTGTTTCAGTTGCTAATTATTTTAAACAAGCAATGTAAAAACATGTCACTAGAATTAAAAAAAACACATATTTTAAAATAAATCTTATATATTATAAGCTAGTATATATTATAAGGTAGTATATATTATATATTATTTATATTTTTTAAATAAATAGCTTATAGCCAAGCACTAAACTACTAATTTTGCTAAATTTTGCCATTGGTTGTGTGAGACCACTACTTGCTATCCTAATTTCAGTCTTAATTTTATTTATTTTTTTAATTGAAACTGGTGACTAAGAGTATAATAAAGATTTTGGTAGCTGTGAATAGCAGATATAAGATCAGGAGAAAGATTTCTGACTTAATACAATTTGAGAATAAATGTAACATTTACTGCATATCAGTTCTGCAGAAAATAGATATACCCATATTCTTTGATGCCAGTAATGCTGTAGACAAGATACAACTGAGACCACGTGTGATGAATGGGATGTTTCTCTTCCTGGTCTTCAGTAATAAGCCAGTAGTATATTAGGCTTTCAAACTCCTCAGATTGTACTTTATTAAGGACATAAAGAAAAAAGGCAGGTGAAGAAAGATGTAGGTTTAACTAGGTCATATTTAACTAATCTGGCAACGATCCATGCAGTCCTTTCTCCTCAAGAGCCAGCAGTTCTCAGTTGCATCATGGCTACAAAGAGCCTACTGTTTGCCTTTTGAAAGAGGTTTAACAGGATGAGGACACGGAAGAATGTTGGCAAAATCTTACTAGCTGAAAAAAATCAATGGTAAGCATAAGATTTTAGTAGACTAAAGATCCAATTTTACCATGATGAACAGGAGCTATTATACAGTAATTGGGTGTGATGAAGAAAATGAGTGCTAGTACCTCTCAAACCATGACTCAATGTAATTCTCTTTTTTGCTCTTCCCCGCTCTATATCCATACATATATTGTCATCTACAATAAAATTATTAGGGAGCAGAAATCTTTAAGAGCCCCATCTCCTCTTCTGATCTGTGACTTCTTCCTCAGTGTTCAAGTTGCAGTGCATGTATTTCAGCAATTACTGCAGGAGTGACATCGCACAGATATTTTAAAATCTCAACAAAGTTCAAAATGCTCTCCAACCATTTTGAAAACTTAAAGGAAAAAAATCTTCCAAATACAGTTCATTCAGTTACAAATTAATGTGTCTGGTTTATCTAGGTGATTTGTTTGACAACCTTTTATAGGACAGCCTATTGAAGTTCCTGTGAAAATTGATGGGTTTCTTTCTCTGCAAGCATAAATACTTAGTTTGTTTTTCATTAGATAATTTTAACTACAGTAATAAGGTCTTCTAGGTGACCTAACATACTTATATAGATAAAATGATGAAAGTAATCAATGGAGAATGGTAGGAGTAAAGTAAAAAAAAATAAACTAGATTTACTGGCACAAAATGTTATTGACCTAGTGATATTAGATTGTATTCCTTATTGCACCCAGGGGAGTATAATTCAATCTGTACTCACTTGCAGTGGCTGAAAATAGTCTTCAGTTCTTTATATACCAAGTATCTTTTTTTTTTTTTTCCTCTTTCGTTAAAAGTTGGGTCTTTTTATGAGAGGCATCTACATCAAGTTCTTTTCAGTCTTAGAATGAGATTGTTACTGTGTCCCAGATCTTACATGTTGTCACACAGTCATAAAGATTTGACTTAGTGGACCCACCGAAGGTGGTCAAGTTTAATCTTCCATTCAAACTGTGACTAATACTAGCATTAGATGAGGTCAGTCATGGCTTTGTCTAGCAAAGTCATGAGAACCTCCAAAGATGGAGAGTGTATAATCTCTGTGATGCACCACCTTATTGTGTGAAACCCTGAACCCTGGTGAAAAGCTTTTCATAATCTACCAAATGAAATTATCTGGCAGTACTGAGAAGAGTTTGTTATCTTGCAACTACTATTCACGTAATTGTAGACTATGATTGCATTGCTTCAGCCTCTGCCAGACAGTGCAAGCCCTGTTCCTTCTACATCTCCTTGGAGCACATGTGCTTCAGTCCCTTTTTCATCCACCATATACATTACCTTTTTATACTAGCTATTCTGCCTCGGATGTTCCTGTCAAGTGTTAAAGCTAGCTACATGAAAAGGATTTAGAGCTATAGGCTTTCTGCATTAATCGGTAATATTAAATTAGTTGGCTAAATATTGTTGCACTGGCAGGAATTCAAGACTGTCTGAAAAGGATGCAAAAACTGATCTCAGCTTGAATAGAGATACTGGCCTGAGATCCTATGAGGGGGTTGTTAATGAGTAGGAAACTGAGGAAGTGAAACATATTTTGTAAAATATATTGGCACTATATGTGCCTTAAATATGTATCTGTTTAAATAGAAAAAATGTCCCAGTGCCTTATTCCTTACTCTAGACTTTGGGGTCACAGGCATATGAGAAAGGGCCAATGTGGGAAAAAGAAATGAAAAAGGCATGTATCATAAAGCTCTTCAACAGCATGACAAGAGAAACAGAATGGTCATAGAGCTTGTTCTTCTGCTTTTATCACAGTTATCCCTAAGCATACTTTATCCTGATAGGCAGTATTCCTGAAATATTTAAGGCAAAGCAAAGAAACAAACAAGCAAACTCACAAAACCTTTGCTTGAGGTTTTGGGGCTAGGCTTTAAGAAACTACCTGAAAAAATGTGTTATGAGAATTCCCATTCAGTAAAAGCTTCTTAAAGTTCATTCTTACGTGATGAGGTAAATTAATTTAATTCTTCTGTGTTTTATCTCTTCAATTGTTACCATTTTTTATGGTTGTTCTTTCTGTGGTGAATGGTGTCAATGTCTTCTTAGTGCATTAGTTTTAGATGGCTATTAGTGCCTACTTAATTAGCTAATGCATATACAATTTAACATGAGTGCTTGCATATACATTAAGGTATTCAACACAATATACAGTAGAAAATCAGGCTAAGCACTTAAATTATGATCTGTCATAAAAGTCATTTTTTACAACTTCATTTCAGTATCCTTTTAGATATTTGCATTTGATATAGACTTGAATAATGTGATCCCATCCTGTTGATTCATTTTTGTACATTATTCTCACCTCGTTTAGATTCGTACTTAGTGAATAACTGCTTAGTGGACTTGCTTTTCTTTATGGTGCCAAGCATCACTAATTCCAAATTACATCTGTTCCAAAGAAAGTTATTTACATGTGAGAGGTTCTGGTTACTACTGGATTGTCATAACAGTTCACAAACATTGACTAGCTTTCATTCAGCCAATAAACTGCCTTGATATGTAGGGTGCTATTTTCATTTTATAGCAAAGAAAGAGATAAGTTTAAAATCAACTTATTTGTTGATTTAGGGTACAGTATTGAGAAACATGTAGGATCTCATTTCTTCAAATTGTTTAGTGAAATGTAAGTTCAGCTGTTCCAAATGAGTTTTTAATCCTTTCAGGTTGTGTCTGTAATTGCCAGATACATCTGTATATTAGGCTCCAGGTTACCTTTTCAGGCCTTTTTAAAGTGAAGATATGAAACATTTTGTGTAGCAAGTCCAAGGTACTTAGTGTTGCCATAGAAGATTTTCTAGATCAGTCTAGAATATGAGCCATTCTTTCTCTACCAACATTCACCATTCTCATTTTATGTATATTTTATTCCTGTTGTGTGCTATAAGTCCAAAAAAGGGCCTGTGGAAAAAATGTAGTGTTATTGTCACATACAACCGTTTTTTGCGTACAACCTTGTGTACCATAGCCTAGCTTTTGTGTGGTTTACTTGTCTCAACCTTTTTTCTTTTTCCATATTTTTAAAGCAGGGCCATTCAGTTAAGTCCATGAGGTAGTTTAGTAAGAGAAATTGAGTATTACCAAAATCTCTCCCCCACCATGGTCTGTTTTCTGGAAAAACAACTGAATAGTAGCAGATTTTTACTAGAATGCACAAAACATCATATGATTGGGAAGCAGGTGAAGTCCAGGCAAAATTTTTGATACCATGTCAGAGCCACAGTATCTGGTTTGGGAAGGGACTTGACAATGGGTCCAGGTATCCTTTGTTAGAAATATTGTTTCTGAATTGGTCTTACATGGACAGCATTTCAGAAAATGACTGGAAAGAAGGTTGTTTCTCATATATACACTCCAGAGACATGTATTTTAAATCTCAGGATTTAACTTGTTTTCCTGTGTTTGAAACAAAGTATTGATTGCCACTATAATTAAACAAAGATTTTATCAGTCCTTGCAACTACTTTTGCGTATAACTTCCCAAGTAAACAAGGCAAGCGTTAGAGAGTGAAACGACTTTTCCTGCTAGAATGAGTTATATTGATTGATGTTTCCCAGAGTAATCTGGACTCTGTGTGGGATAAAGGCTCTCTTCGAGCATATTTCATTACAGAGTCTATGAAGAAAATTCACTCCATCCCAGCCAGGCCCTGAACATGAACATACCTGTCGTAACAGAGGATGCTGAACTCATGCTACTCCATACTTGCATGGCACAGCCTCAGGTGGGAAGATGGTTATTCAGGCACATGGCACGGTTCATTACCAGTTTTTGCTTAAGTTGGTAATATGGGAACAAAATCACAAAAAAAACATGTCAATTATTCTCCTTAATCAACAAATCAATTTCTGAGTTTGGTTTAGGGTTGAAAATCACAAGAAAAACTTGTCTGTAGTTTACTCAGTAATTACTGGGATTATTATGTACAGCAGTATTAATATTGCATTTCTGCTTGTGTTACTTTTCGTTGTATCTAATGAAATCTATATTTGTAAGAAATGGAAAATGGAAAGAATGTAATTCAGCTCCTTCTAATGCCAGGCTTCTGAGCATTAGAGCAGTATTATGATCTTTGTGAAGTAAAGCTCTGATGCCAGTGTCATCTTCATGACTTAGCTAATACAGTCGGTCCTTTTCAGTCACTAATGTCTTGTAAGAGAATTTATTTTTTGTGATATATTTCACTTGAAGGAAATTATATTTAAGCGGCAAGTCATTTACTTGAATTCCCACTATCGGTTATTGCCCCTTTTGTGACAGTACAGAATTGCATTATGCTTTACGACTTTTCAGCTTCTTGAATAATGCCATTTCTGTTTAATGCACAAACCTCAATCAAAAATGCTGACTATAATGTACGCTAGAGGGTTAAACAGAAATTCCTGAGAGCATACTAAAGCATACACATTTTTACATTTATGGACACTAAATCAAGTCTTTTTTTTTTTTAATGGTATGGATTTTTTTTTCTTTATTAAAAGATGGAGCTGGTCATATATATTCTTGTCATTAATCAATAATTTCTATTGTTTTTAATTTTATGTTTTGAAAGGCTAGAAAGCACAGCTGACCTAGAGAATACTAACTTGACTCAAGTAAATGATTGCCAAGGGATGGTGATTTATTATGAAAACTCGGAAAGATCAGAGTGAATCTTGCTGCCCAACCTTTTCATTTCCATCAATCACGCAAAATCAGATTTGCAAATCATGAAAACAAAAAGCCTGTATTTAAGTCAGTTATTTCAATCTCAATTTAAAATAAAATTCTTCTTAGGAAGTATTTAAGGTAGGTAGTCCTGTTGGTCTGAATCTGGTGTTTTGTAGGCTAAACATCTTTCTTAATTTGTAATGATATTGATGATACAAGACTGTGAATCTACCTAAACAAGGCATAAATCTCTATAGGATTAGAGTCGTACCTTGTACTTATTCATATGTAGTAAAGCCATTTACTGGGCTGGCAATAAGTTAAGCTGTACCCTTTAGCATATGATACTCCAGACTATGATAAACGTTATTTATTTCTTTTCTTAATACCAGGGACAATTATTATTAGGAAATTATCCCCTTTTAAAATGATTTTTATTTTTGGTAGCAAAGTTATGCTATCTTCTAGAGGTATGTTCTAATTTAGTAACTAAGCATCAAAACTATCTACCACATTCAGTACGGCTTTTGTATAGTGATCTTCTGGTTAATTTTTGAGTTTGTATTCAAGTATGTAAGCATCACTGTGGTAATGTATTTCAATGATACCTATTGGTGCAGGAATGCAGTAAGTAACAGTGGTAACAGTAAAGTGTTCAAAATAAACCTGGGAACCCAAACTTGGGGAAAAAAAAAGGGGGGGGGGGGTTGAGAATGTTTACCTAGTCAAAAGATTTGAACATCAATGGAATAAAAATATAGACAATAAACTAATTGATCTTTATTTCTATGTTTTAAAGATCTACATAGTAAAAATAATTAAATAATGGAACAAAAACTCCACACATCTTTCTGTGGCTGTTTTAAGACAGCGAAAGCAGATTCCTTATGTATGTTTCAGTATTGTTTTGAATAACTAGAATTTCCTTGGTTTCTTGAAGTTTTAAGAGACTGAGAACCAAAACTTGTGTTATACTCAGAGTCTTCAACAATTTTGTTACTGTTTGTAGTGATTTTGTTTTCATAGAAACATAGAATATCCCAAGTTGGAAGAGACCCATAGGGATCATCGAGTTGATTTTTGAATTATAACCAAAGATTAACAGCTAAAAATTTAAGGCTATCTTGCTATCTTATTTTCTTTAAATCATTAATGCTTGATTCTGTTTATACCTTTTTAAAATATATTTATATGTATGAGATATAAAAAAGAGATTTCAATAGGCTACTTTTTTCTTACGTATGTATATATTTCTTATATGTGAAACTTTTTTTCTAATGTATGTTATACATCAATATTTAAAAAAAAAAATTAGTCTGCTTAAAGGCAGTGAACAAAGATAGGCCAGATAGTTGCATTAAACTGAAAGTTTTTGGCTCCAGAAATAGACTAAGCACTGCTTCACCATCAACCTGATACAGTCTCTGGAAGTTCATAGAGATTCACCCAGTTAAAAGCATATTCTTGCATATGTTGAGTAGAAGATAAAAGATACAAACAAGGAGTACAACACAAGATGAAAATTCAGGCAGTCCGGTGGAGTGAAAGGTAAATGACAAGGAACACATTAAATACTAGTTTTTATGCATAGTAAGTGTTGGTTAAGCCTTAGATTCAAGTTTTAGTCACATTTTCCATTCAGCATGACTATTTCTGTGCTTTAATGTAAGCATGAGAATAGTCATTACCAGGACTGGGCAAATGCATCTGTCAAATTCAGTTAATGGAATGGATGACATGCTTCAGCTTGGTCTGTTACACTGGAAAGTAGTGAACCAAAGCACTTTGGCTTTTGCTGCACTTCAGCAGAACTCAAAGGTGACACTAACAGGCTGAATTTGGAGTCATGACTGCACAGACTAGGGGTGGAGTTAATCTCAAGATTGTTGACTCAGAGAATTTGAGAAAATATTTTCCATATAAAATATTTAACACATTACAGAAGAAGGCTTTGGGATATTTCTTGTCTTAGCAAATTCAGAAAGTGGATTATAGGATGGTATTTCTCAAAAGTGTGAATCTACTCTGGCAGATATAATGCTATATATTTGCACTGAAGAAATTTTGTGGCAAATAGTTCAGTCCAGCTCTTCATGGACTTTTAAAACAAAACAAAAAAAATGCAGTAAATGTTTAGATATGATTCTGTTCGTTGGCTGTGCATTTTCCACTGATCAGTCTGATGCAAGTGATCAGAGACATGTTATTTTTGTTTACAGGACAAGATTTTAACATATTCATAGGGCCAGCCCTGGGTAAGATGTCTTGTATTAGGCTCTTCATGTGGCAGTTCTGTGCTAAGAAGGAAAAGAACAGTGAGTGAAATTTATGAGCAGCCCACCATGAACAGAATCATAGAGATTATGTTAAAAGCTTCCAAAGTAGCAAATGCATTATTTGTGTTTGAATATTTGTGTTATATACATTCTAAACTTCATCATTTAAAAAAATGTTAAAATAATACGTGGTTGTTAAATATATTAAAATAATATGTGGCTATACTCTAACAGTAGCTGAAAGTGTAGTGACTAAGGAATAACTCAAAACATGCCTTTTTTTGTGTGTACTTTATAATTATAAAATGCATAAAGCTGCCTTGTTGCCTTCTGTATAGCCAGTAGTCTGGTTAGATATTTACAGATACATATTAAAATACTGAACTCATCTATTAATAAGTCATCATAAAAAGTTAACAGCTTTATAAGAGTAAAATCAATACAAATTGCATACACCTCATGGGATAGATTTTATAAACAGTTTTTTCTTCATAGTAAAAATGTCTCTGACTATTATAAAACTTCTTTTGCAATTCAGTTTTAATCTGACAAGTATAGAACAAAGACTATTTTCTCCTTCTTATGTAATTTTGATCATCTTTTTTTGCTGATAGTATTTATTATCACAAATAGAGATATAGAAATAAAGATGAAATGTGCTGATTTTTTTTGCTGAAGAGGCTGCATGTACATAAGTAAAATATGTTTAAGTAAAATATGTTACAGAAAATATTCTCCTTGATCAGTTCTATCCACAATGAGGACTGTGATACACTTACCATAACTGGATTATAGTAAGTGTATGCACCCTGGCACAGATTTCATTTGATTGCTTTCATTCTCTTACTTAGGGCTTCATGAAATAGTCAGTAACAGTGTAACAATTGAAAAGATGTAGGAACTTTTCCTGTAAAATGCGTAATTCTTCTAAAAATTTGTTTATTGGGATTTCTTGGCTTTTGCTACTGATTTTGCAGTTTGCTATTTGCAAGTTACTACACATCCAAGTCTGTTTGTCACATGTGAAGGGAATATGTGTGGCTTGTAGTTGCTTGCAACCAGTATTTTAGAAAATGTTTGAAAAACTGTTACAGGAAATAGCAGTGATTTCAGCACTAACAGAAAACAGGTGCATTTCAGAAGACAAGTTTCAAGGGTGCAAGCTGTAGAAAAATTACTTTGTTTCTTATATTGCTGAAATATTTACAAATTAATTTCCTAGTACAGATGGTGAATAAATTTGCTAAACTCGCTGTAACTTTTGCCATTTTGTTTACAGTATAACTTCACTCCTGCTAAGTCTGCATTCTTGCAATTTGTCTGAGATTTCTGAAGGCCATTAATTTGCTTGCAATTTTTCTGCATTTTTAAATGAACTAACAAATTGAACTGCCCATTAATCATAAGATTATAGGCACCAGCCACCACTCAGAGTGACAATAAGGCTATGTGTCTTAGTCAAGAATGTTACACCAGTTGAAGTAGCTAGAGTAAAATAATTTCAGAAGATAAAATACAGAGGGCTCTAACCTTATTAAAAAATACCAGTAAATAATAGCAGTTTGTTACTGGTTTCATTTCCAAAATTTCTGAGATATTTAGTTCAAGAGCTATGTGGGCTAACCATAAATGATATGTAACTATTGTTACCATAGTTAATAAAAATGGTAATAAATGTGCAAAACTGTACTGTTCTCAATGACGTAATTATGTCTCCTGCTCTACTCTGCACTGGTGCAGCCTCACCTTGAGTACTGTGTGCAGTTCTGGACACCACAGTACAAAAAGGACATTAAACTGTTGGAGAGTGTCCAGAGGAGGGCGAAGGGCCTATAGGGCTTCCCCTATATTCATACCTATGACGAGTGGCTGAGGGCACTGGGCCTGTTCAGCCTGGAGAAGAGGCTGGGGGGGGACCTCATCACCGTCTACAACTTCCTCACAAGGGGGAGTGGAGAGGCAGGTGACGTATTCTCTGTAAACGCCAGCGACAGGACCCACGGGAACGGTGTTAAGCTGAGGCAGGGGAAGTTTAGGCTGGACATCAGGAAGAGGTTCTTCACCGAGAGGGTGGTTGCACACTGGAAAAGGCTGCCCAAGGAAGCAGTCACTGCACCAAGCCTGTCTGAATTTAAAAAGCATTTGGACTGTGCACTTAGTCACATGGTCTAAACTTTTGGGTAGACCTGTGCAGTGCCAGGAGTTGGACTTAATGATCCTTATGGGTCCCTTCCAACTCGGGATATTCAATGATTCTATTAATGTATGAATTACATTATGGAAAACAGCGTAATAAAGCAAGAAGAAAATCCTAAATTTCCTAATCCTTTGTAATTTCAGTTTAAACTGCTGAAATTTCAGAATGAAAATACTGGCTGGGTGTGGGGATCATTTTAAAACAGGGTAGGAGAACTAATTCTTATTTTAGTAGTTTTCACTTGGGTTTATTAAATCAGTGTGTAAAATTGCACCAAGTGTTTATGTGTGAATGAGTTGACGGAAAATACAGTAGTTTTCCTCTGGTTTATTTTTTATCTATGTCTTAGTGTGGCTGTGGTTATTCTGGTGTCTTAGAGCAGCAGAGAGGTCTATGCAAGAATGAGAATTTACAGATTTTGTCCTGAATGTTTTCCTTTTTTTTTTTTTTTTTTTCCTTTGGTTGCTGTTGATGTTTTCTTTGTTTCACATTGAGTTTCCCAGGCTAATGTGTCATCTACAATGAACATGAGCCTTTAGTTCAGGAGGAAAATGGGAATGATAACTAAAAAGAAAAAGTTGCAGGCATTATGAAAGCAAGGATGTTTCCTTGTTGCTTCGAAACTGTTCTTCTCATTTCTACTGCAGGTCTCTCAGTGAGACACAGATTTACTCTTTGGTCTTCTTTGAAACCCCTGATTTGGTGATAAGGTGAACCAGATGAGCAGGATGATCAGTGTAACAGGCAAAGGCAATCAAACTGCACTTGTGATGTTGGTAGCTTTTTGAAGAGCATAAATTTGCCTGCATTAAGCTCCATCCTGGTGGAGTTGTATTTTGTCCTGAAGATAAACCGCTTATAGTTAAGTTAGGTATCTCTAATTTACACTGCAGTCTACAGTAAATATTCACAGAATTACAGAACAGCCAAGTTGTGAAGGGACCTCTGAAGATCATCGAGTCCACCCCCCTGCCGAGCAGGATCACCTAGAACACCTTGCACAGGATGGCATCCACCTGGGTTTGGAATATCTCCAGAGGAGGAGACTGCACAACCTCTCTGGGCAGCCTGTCCCAGTGCTCTGTTGCCCTCCCAGTAAAGCGCCCTCTCATATTGAGCAGGAGCCTCCTGTGCTTCATTTTGTGCCCGTTGCCACTGGGCACAACTGAAACGAGACCATCTCCGTCCTCTTGACACCCTTCCCTCAGATATTTATACATATTGATGAGGTCTCCCCTCAGACTACTTGTTTCCAGGCTAAACAGGCCCAGTTCTCTCAGCCTGTCCTCACCAGGGCTGAGCAGAGGGGGAGGATCACCTCCCTTGACCTCTCCCGAGCTCTTAGAAATTGACTTGACCTTGACTCTTCTGAATGCCCCCTAGGATCCCGTTGGCCTTCGTGGCCACAAGAGCACATTGCTGCCTCATGGTCAGCCTGCTGGCCACCAGGACTCCCAGGTCCCTCCCTGCAGAGCTGCACTCCAGCAGGTCAGCCCCCAGCCTGTATTGGTGCTTGGGGTTACTCCTCCCCAGGTGCAGGACTTTCCCTTGTTGAACTTCATGAGGTTCCTCTTGGCCCAACTCTTCAGCCTGTTGAAGTCCCTCTGAATGGCAGCACAGCCCCCTGGAGTATCAGACATGCCTCCGAGTTTTGTATCATTCAGTTTTAAAATGATTCAAAGTACAAATTAAATGTATTCCATATATAATATGATATCTACTTTCAAATACAGACAGCTTTAATCTTATGTTATTGGGAAGTGGGCAGTTATTCATATAATCATAGAATGGTTTGAGTTGGAAGGGACCTCAAAGCCCACCTGGTTCCATCCCCAGCCACAGGCAAGGACAGCCCAGGGACTGCCCAAACCTCACCCAGCCTGGCCTTGGGCTCTGCCAGGGATGGGGCAACCACAGCTCCTCTGGGCAGCCGGGGCCAGGGCTTCACTGCCCTCTGAGTGAAGAATTTCCTCCTTATATCTGATCTACATGTGCTCTCTTTTAGTTTAAAGCCAGTACCCCATGTCTTATCACTGCACTGCCTGACAAGAGTCCCTCCCCAGCTTTCCTGTAGCCCCCTTTAGGAAGGCAGATATAAGGCCTCTGCAGAGCCTTCTCTTCTCCAGGCTGAACAGCCCCAGCTCCCTCAGCCTCCCTTCACAACAGAGGAGCTCCAGCCCCCTGACCATCTATTGTGGCCTCCTCTGTACCTGCTCCAATAGGTCCCTGTCCCTCCTATGCTGGGCCCAGAGCTGAACGCAGGCTCCAGGTGGGGTCTCACGAGAGCGGAGCAGAGGGGGAGAATCCCCTCCCTCACCCTGCTGGGCACACTGCTGCTGGTGCAGCCCAGGATACAACTCACTTTCTGGGCTGCAAGTGCTCATGGCCAGCTCATCCCCAGCTTTTGCCCACCAGTAACCCCCAGTTCTTCTCTGCAGGGCTGCTTTCCATCCATTTGTTACCCAGTCTGTACTGATGTTGGGGCTTGCCCCAGCCTGCATGCTAGACCTTGCCCTTGTTCAACCTCATAAAGTTTTCTTTTTGAAAAACAGAAATTTTCTATCAAAATAGCTCTGTGCAATAGAGGATGAAAACTTTCATCCAAATCTTTGCAAAGTAAAATCAAATGTTTCAACTGCTTTTGAAGCTATAGTTACTTCCAAGATTATTCTTTTTACATACCTGTCGTGATTATTCATATCAGGTGTACACCATGACAAAATCATGGCACAGCTACAGCTGTCTTAATCTACCCTGGAATGCCTTGTGTCATGCTTGATACTTACATTCAGGACATCAATTATTTGTTGTCAGAAGTCCCTTAAGTCCGAAGTGCCTTAAAAAGCCAGGCAAAGTAGTTCTATCAGTTAAATTTTGTGCATAATAATAAATCTTATGTTAGACTCTTAAGAAGTAAACAGGAAATTGACAATGAAAGGAAGAAAAAATACCCTGGATGTTGTATTTCAGATTATTTAATGAGAAAAAAAATAATTACCAGTAATTATTTTAATAATAACTACTTCCTATTCTTTCATCTCGAAGAGCCAAAAGATTGCTAGTTTTTCAAGAGGTGTTCCCCTTTTGGGCTGTTTTTCACCTTCTCAAGTAATACATTGCTTCTCTGATTCTTGGTTTGCCCTTATCCTCATGATGGCTCCAGTTCTAAGGTGCCCAGCTGCAGGTCAGGGATGGTACCTGCACACCTCACAGGGTCCTTCTGCCTCCCAGACCGGCAGGCATTCTTCCTGTCAGAGTTAAGCAGCCATTTTATGGCAGTGTTTTCTCCTTGCGGTCATGTTGCCTTTGTAGCTGCTCCCATTACAGATACAACATACAATATAATGCAAGAGACCCTGATCCACAGGAACTGAATATGGGTCTGGAATGGGCAGCAGCACAGGTGCATCAGGGTAACAAAATGCATTCTGTTGTTTTCCAGTGGCTCAAAGCGACCATTCCAGTGAGAGTTCGATACCATATTGTCCTTGCAACATGAGCAGCACAACAAGAGATTGATCTTTAGGGAAAAAATCTAAATGTGATTTTTTTTTTGTACAACTGAAATTCAGCATGGAAGAATGTAAAAGATTTCACATGGTCAAGTTTCTGCTGCTGCCAGAAGTTTCTCTTACACAAGGCATTATGTCTGTATGTAGAAGTTCAATTGTGGTTTTGGCAACTCTGCTGCTACAGTCTGTCACTTCCTGTTGGCCCTAAAAATGAGCGGTCAAATCACTGTATGGATCATTTCCTTCTGGGTCTTGTGGACAATCACAGTTTCACAAGTAGATGTAAGAAAAAGCTTCTTGTCTGTCTTCTCTTCATTTGCTTGAGACTAATTACTTTAATTTAGCTGTGGTAAAAGTTATGCCCTATTCCCTCTTCAATTTGCACCCTGTGGTAAGCAAATTATGGTCCTGTAAGCTGCAAGTCTTTATCTGATAACCTTCTAATTAACTTCACAATATCACAATTGTGAAAGTGCATCAAGCATTTCACAATTGTGAAAGTGCATCAAGCAATTCATGGAAGCATGCTTCCTATGTTCATGGCTTTAACTGTTTACAGACTTATCCCACAAGTTCTGAATGTAGAGCAACCAAATAATCTCGTCCTTAAGGGAATACCCAGTGTATTTTCAGTATATAGCAATTTAGATCATTAGGGTTTATGCAATGGCATGGCTCTTCAACATCTGCAGTAGAAATTAATTTCTCCTAGGTTATATAGCAATAGGAGTGAAATGTAACTTTATTTCTTTTAAGTTTAAAGGTCATTTATTTGCAATAAATTATACTAATCCTCTGTATGTTCTCCTAAAGTCACCACTGAATTCTGCTGAGTATAGTGGAGTTACTACCAGTATAATTTGTCGTAAGTGTAATTTTTTTTTGGTGATCCTTTACAAAGAGCACCAGTCTAAGAAAAAGTTGCATAAAAAACATAGTGCACACTGTGTTTTCAAATACTCAATTATCATTTTCAAATACTCAATTATCATTTTTGAATGAGAAAACTCGTCCCATGTCTATGCAAAAATCAAGGTGTGTGAACTGCCTTTATCTTCGTGTTTTTTTACATCACCAACTTCTTAATATAGGCCTGTTTCAGCCTGGTATTATGGCTGTTACTTAGATATTATTGTTTTTGTTCTTCCCTTTTCTTATTTTGTGTATATATCAATGAATGCTGACTTATTTCATCTACCAAAACATCTTCTAGTATGTTGTCATCATTACTCTAGTCTTTCCACATCACTTTGATCTCTATGAATGGCTGAATTCACAATGAAGAAATTAATGAAAAACCACTCATCATACCATGCTTTCTGAGTTGTCTTTTTCATTTCAACTTCCTTAAAAAGATCTCTGGAGTCTCTGATTTGACCTACATTGCGTAAGAAATATCTTTGTCTACTGAATGACATTTGTACTGAGAATAGTCTGTATGGCAGAGAGTAATACAAATTAGGTTCTGCTTAGATAATATTTGAATAGCCATGTTTTTCCTGCTAATCTGCTCACTCATTACAGTAGGTATATTAATAACCTCATTATGTTTTTGTTTTTGTTTTTTAATTTTGTTGCCCCCTTCTTGGGTAAATATAGCAGACTGATTAAAGTGTCAAGAAATGTGAGATCACTAATGAATCAACCTTATAGTTTGTTTCATTACCGTTAGTTCTATATATTCCTGTAATGATTTTTTCTTAATCACAGCAAATAAACTTATATGTGGAATGTTCATAAAGTATGAGAAAAAAGAAATAAAAAGCACTCCAATTCATGAGCACCACACAATCACTTCTTGCACCATATCATCTAACCACCGCTGGGAAATCATCACCTGCTACTGTGAAGAGTTGACAAATAAGTCAGTGTGTCTGTAAGATTATGAAAGTTTCTTGAAAAAGTCACCTGAGAAGTTGTGGTTTTATGTAGATGTTGTTTATTAGATTATTTAAATTCTTATGTAAATTATCATACTTCTGATGGATTTCACATTGATTTCTCTACTACCACACATAGCAGAATAAATACTACAAGGAAAGAGACTATGTCATACAGCCTGCAAGTTATTTTGCTCAGAATCATTTTTATTTTAATAATGATGTCTATTGGAAATTCACTATGCTACAAGAATAGCTTCATGTGAAATCTTGTGAATTTAGAATATTAATGTAAGATAAATTACTTTTAAATTGAATTTCTAGAATGCAATTGATTGTGTTTGCCTGGCATGAATAAGGAGTTATCTACACTGTTATCTAAAACTTAGATATGCCGCTTCTGAGCAAGTCAGAGAATTATTTAGGAGTATTTTTGATAAAGTGCAATGTATTTCACATCATCTTGGATTATTTGAGAAAAAGGAAAGCAATGTTTTGGTAAAGTGTATCTTTAAACTATCTTGTATGTGTAAGGTAAAGGTTGAATTTTCAATTTACTAAAAGCAGGATTATCAAAAATTTTCTACCTTCATCTCTGGGACTGTTTTCTCCTTGAAATCTTTGCATATCTTTAAAAGATATTTTTCTTTGTTGCAGGTTGTTGTTTTTTCTATTGCCAGCATAGGTTTAAATTTGCTATATTCCTTAGAATTTGACCAGCATTTTCCAAAGGCTGGGAAAGCAAAAGGGTCATAAAACATAAAAATGTTTAGATGGCTTAGTTTTGTTCTGGCATTCAGCTTCGTTAGCTATATATAGTATAGCTATATAGTAGCTTTTCACTGTTTGTCAACAGGGAAAGTCATCCTTCCAAATTTTGCAGTGGCAGACCTCAGTAGCAGGTAAAATCTGAATATCAAGAACAGTGGAAAGTCTAGAAATTAGCTGTGCAATTTACAGTGAATATACATGCTTTATGTATAACTTGTAACCTAACACAGTATTACTCACTTGAAGAAATTATTTTGATTGCAAAGGAGTCCTCTACTTTCTGAATGCCAAAGTTAACAATGAATATCTGGTTTGTGAAGCAGAAATGTATGTATCTAATGAGTGAAGAAAGAAACTCAAATACAATAAATAGGATTTTCTGAAACACAACACAGTTGCATTTGATTTGAAAAGACCAGTAGTAGGCCTATGTCGTGTGTCATTATAGGGGAGAACTGGTGACAGTATTATTCATTATGTGGTTTCAGAGTGCCCTAAATCGGAGTATGAGATTATTGGAAGTGGATGATTTCCCCAGATTACTGCCTAATAGTGACTAAAGGGCCCACATTACTCATATTTGCAATGAAAATAGTGCCAAAAACAGCAGTAGTTGACTAGAATGAAATGTGGAGCCCTCAGGGTTTTAACTTGAGATGCAGCTTAATTGTGTGTCTCTTGCTTAATACAAATGTCCCTGAGTTGCTAAGGCTGCTGTGCTTTCAACACTTGCCAATTGATCCAGCAGTTTCCAAAGTATTTACTGTTTTTTTCTTCACTGTTTTCTAAACAAATTATTTCAATTACTTTGCAGACTAAAAATAGGTTTCCCTGCTTCTGACTGTTTATCATTACTAAATTCTGTATCCTTTCAGTTTCCTGTCAGCTTTTGTTTGTTTTCTTTATCTGCTTAATCTTCTAACATGGCTTGGTTGAAAGAGGGTGAGGGTCTGAATTTTCAAGAACGGACTCTTCTTTTTACACTGCTTGGAAAATGGACATGTAAGAGTAATCTGACTGAGCCTAGTATACATCTTCTATAATAAAGCCAATGCATTTGATGCTCATGTAAATGAAATACAAGTGTTGGCAAATACTTTTAGTCAAAACCAATTAACGTTTTCAAGCAATTTTACTGAAGTGCTTATAGGAATAATTTAAATTATGTAATTTCTTCTATTTTTAGGAGTAAGTGCTAGTCCTACTTGGATAGTTTTTGTTGTATTGGTATATATGCATAGAGCATTGCTGTAGAACAACTAAAGTAGATCATGTATTAATCACTATTCAAATGTTACACATTTCTCATTGAGTGATTATATGCCATTGATCAGTACAGTGTACGATGAGTTGCCTCATCCTCATAACTTTATTCTACTACTTTTCATAGTCAAAAAATGTCACGTTTTACTCCCTATGGTTTCTGTAGGCTTCATGCTGTCAATATTCATATCTATGAAATAATGTGTCTCAAAATACAAACCATGCAAGGGACTCTAATTGAAATCACTGTATTTATTTCTCTCTGAGGCAAAGTATCAGTGTAATACAGTATTTCTCAGGGCTACAGATCTTGGAATTCACATTTGCAATAATCTGTACTTTGTGCTAAAGATAATAAGAGACTACTTTGCTAGAAGCATTGTCTTTCATGTCTATTCTGTTGTATGAAGGCAAAGCCTAAGGCAGTTAGATAACACTATCAATATTAATAGTGACAAAACTTTTAAAATATTCAAGGAGTAAGTATGCACCACTTCTGTGTTCATATGGAAACAGAGCACCATGGCTGTGGGATATTAAAACCAAATGGAGAAGCATCTCTGCTTCTCTATAGAGTAAATCTTTGAAAATAGAAATGATTAGCTTCAAATAGTCAAACCAACAGTGTGCATGGAGGTGCGCAAAATTAAGTCCATCTCTTTTTCTTCTTGCCACACTACCTGTAACTGAGAATAATTGTAAAACCTCAATTGCATATGTCTCTAGGAAGAACCTGTACTTTTCCTCTACTTTCCATACAACTACAGTTAATCTTTATTTCAAGTTCACAGAGTCTGTTTTGCTCGTGACAGTAATTGGTGACTGATCTCCATGTCCTTACCTCAGTTCAGAAGATTTTTCTCCATCCCATTCTCTCCCCTTGTCCTTCTGAGAAGGAAAAGAGAGAGAATGGTGCAGTGGTGCTTAGCTAGTTTTAAACTACTACACTATTAAGATATCAGAGTTGTATTTGCAATTACCATTTAGGCAGCTCTGACCCCAAATCTATTGCAAAACGACTGGAGTCATTATGCTTATATTCAGCTTGGTCATAATAATCAGTACAATATACAGGCTTGTTTTTAGCAGAAGTATTCAGAGGATGTCTGAGAATTGCTGCAAGTAAGGCAGCTGTGGATTGAGCCCTGTCTTGGAACATTTTTCATTGGCAGCTTTTGCCATTGTATATCAATTTGACTTTGATAATTTCATCTTCTGCAATGCCAGGAACTGTTATCAATAAGACATCCATAAGATACACAGTGAGAAATTCTGATGAAAAATAGAAAATTTAAAAGCCAAGAACTGTTTTATCATCTATCTTTTTTAACAGGAAAAGGAGGTTCGTATGCTTTTAACTGTACTTTTGGATGACTTCTCCCCAGTAACAAAACCTTTAAACTCTGCAATAATTTTATTTAATTTCTCTACACAGTTAAACATAAGACTAAAAGCTTTTTAATTAGGCCTACCTCACAACCTGTACTGAGACCATCAGCAATGCCTGTACATGAAATGAAAAAGAAAGTGAAGCAAAAGGTGTTCTAGTTTCAAACACATTGTATTGGGGTTAACAGTGTTAACTTATTTAGTAGGAAAGAAGTAATCTTTTCAGTTCTTAAATTACTAAAAGAATTCTATGGTCTTTGGCATAAGGAAAGTTTCAAATAGTCTCTCTTACCCTTTAAAGCTTTTATTGAGTTATTTTGGTTAGCAGTTAGGGTGAGTATAAAATATATTGTTTTTCCTTCCTCTTCCTCATTCACATTGGAATAATAGGTACCATTTAGAGCAACATATCAATGTGGCATCCACGAACCTATATATCATTCTGAAAATTAATATGCTCAACTTACTTTCAGGCTTCTCAGAATGATCAATAGAGTTATTTTAAAAATATGTCAAATTTTGCAGCTATGAATAAGCCTGGTTAAACTACATTTAAATATCCAGATATAGTGAGAATTAGGCGTATAGGTATGATGTAGCAAGTAGAACAAGAACTGCAGTCATTTCAGGTCTGAAATATTTTGAGCAAATCTATTGAGCTCCATTTTGTAATTCACTAATTCAATATTCAAATTCTATTTTATGTTGTTCATTGAACAACCTCTATTTAAATTAACAGTACTGAAATTGTAACCTAATAGACCTATCTTTCACCCACACTTTGATTTCTCAGAAATTATTAAAAATGAAACATTTATTATGTATCGCAGCATTATTGTGCACATTCTCTGATTGGTAAGCAAAATTCTATGGCAGTAATAAAATTTGGAAGATCACACTTAAGATTTTCATCAAGTCAGCACTTCTCAAGACTTAGTATTTGCATAAATCTTTGTATGAAGCCAAGCAAACCTTTAAAATTAATTTTAAACATTATTAGTATTCTTATCATAAGTCTTAAATGGTCTATTTTTCTTGAACAGGCTATGGGAGGCTGTTGTATATAACTCATGACTGAGTGTCCACAGAGTGGCCTAAAATAGGGAATAACCTATTTGCAGTATCTTAATGGACAATATGTTTCCTATTCATTTTAATGGCACTAGAGGTGGATCATGTTACAGTGTAACATACTGCAGACCTACATATATAACATGCAGACCTACACATACTGAGTAGGTCTGCATGTCTAAGAGGAATGGCATTTTTTCCACTGCTCATATGGTGAGTTGTAAATTATACATGCTGTCTTTTGTGCTTAACGATCCCACTACAGTCCAGGAGTATGTAATATGGCAGAGAGCAGATGGTTTTGTCTTGAGTTTGTCCTGGGTATATGACAGACACTGAATCAGTGTATTTCTCTCCCATTTTTTCTGACCATTTCCATACATGCCTGAGTCATTCATCCGTGGTCATCATGATAAGCAGAATTTTTCTGGGACTGTTGCCTTCATCCAGTTTTTAATTTGTTTTGCTTTTTTTTTTGCAGCTCAGGTAGTTTTTTGTTGCACATTCACTAGTCAAAACTTCAAAACTGTATATGATTCCCTTTTTCCTCCCTCATTCCCTTGCCATCGAACGGACATTGTTACTTGTTCCCTGCAGAACACAATGGGGAGCATTCCCAGCTCAGATAAACTGTGATTCGGTAACATAGCTTAGCTCAGTTCTTCTCCCAGGGTTACAGTTATTAAAAATAGATGGTACTTTCTTTTATTTAGCTTGTTCTTCCCCATGCTAGATGCTCCTTAAACTTTCTAAAGTCGTTCTTATCAGTTATTGTATCTAATATTTAAACTAGGACACTTAAAGCTATTGCAAGACATTTCACACTTACTCCTCGCAAAGGGAATACTGTGTGGATGGCACAGTGTTTTACTTCAGAAATGGTTTTTACCTTTTGCGTGGAGCAGGGGGAAGTGTCAAAGGACTTTATTTCAGATGTTACATGCTTTTATTGGAGCAGACAATGAAAATAAATTTAGCTCTTGCACAAACGTATGGTTTCCCTTGTGTTGGTTTGTTCCCTCATCTCTAATTGTCTTCCACTCACTAAACAGATGTGTTTTGCCTTTGTGTTTAGGAGGACTGGGATTGTTGACCTCTGCTTTAATCCTGATTTACCAATCCTTTAATCAGACATCTCTTAGTGTCTTAATACAGGGACTGTTTTTCCTGGGAGGAAGGGTTTGCAGACCTCAATTTGATATTCCGCAAGATCTGATGTAGGAAACCATGGACTAAGCTTTTACTATGCCATGCATCTTATTGGAAAACAAGTTAAATGGTATGATTCCAGGTTTTTGCAGTGGGATGCAATAATGTACTGAAGATTGTTTTATGTGCAGGAGATCAAAATTGTAACAGTAAAGCAGAGACTCCAATATTAGAAAGTAGCAGAGTCTGAATGTTTCATTGATTTGATTGTTAAGGTTCAAATTACTAATATCTCCTGGCTCTGCATGAGTATTTACTAGCTTATAAAATCCATCACTTATTGTGGACTGTTTTATACTATGGCAGTAAAATGTGTTTACACCCCTGATTGAAAGAACGTGAAGGCAAATGTGGTTAGTAACTTGGTGACTTGGTGCGGAGCAATTTTCATATTGTTCAGGCAGCACCTGTGGAATAATTTATTTAGTTGTTAAATGCAGACAAAGGTACAGCTTAGAAATTTTGAATTTTGTGTCTATAATCACAGGTGTCCAGTATATGAGCTGAAAATTAAGGGCCTATTTCTATAAGATCTGTTCTTTTTCATGATCAACTCCTAGATATTTGAGGTGACAGCCTACCATTCTCAAAGATGACCTGGACTTTATGTTGCAGATTAAAGGTTACACCTTTCTCATTTGGTCATCTAACATGGTGCTCTCAAATCCTCCTTTGCACAGTAGATGTAATAAAGTGGTTTCCATATGTACTGCAAACATAATTGACTCTATTTTGAATTTTCTCTTCATACAGGAGTCCTGGAAAATAAACAAACAGAAAAACAAAACAAAACAAAACACAAACAGAAAAAAAGAATATTGGTGTAAGTGAATGAAGATAATTTGAGGTGAAAGATGAAAACAATCTTGGATTGAAGCATTTGTTGTTGAGTAGGCATGGTTTCCTTATAATTATAATAAATGGCCTTCCTTGGAAAAGATGGCATACGAGTCCTGGGAGAGGCAGAGCTCATTCGTCACACGTTAATTCCTTTGCATCTCTTTTGAGACTATCACAGGTATCTTTCTTAAAAAGAAGGGAATAGAGATGAGAGACTAACTCAAGTGTTTTAAATGCATCCTTCGCTTCCACACAGTTATTATATTCGTTGCCACCATTAACCCCATTGACTCAGTCACTGCACAATGGCTGAAACTGCACTTCTGAAACACTCCAGCATGGAAACATTGACAGACTCAATAAACAAGCTGAAGTCTAACATGCTGCTGCTGCCTATTGAACATCTCTGGGCACAAACAGCTTCCTTTTAATGTGGACAGAAAGACTAAGTGAAATTTTAATCAAACAAAAAAGGCTGTCTGAGAATATTGAAATGCCAGACCTTGTGGTATTTTGACAATATTGGATTTGTCTTCTCTGCATCCCATAACTATTTCAATTAGCTTTTGTCTATGTTTTTTGCTTAAGTTTTTGTTGTTTAAATCAGCATAGTTTGCTGGTATTTTGCACACTTCTCTTTTAAATTCACATGAATAATCTCTCCAGCTATCAAAGACATGACTTATGCTATGCTTTTAAGCACATCATGAATTTAATGCAGTATATGAATATTACTGTATTTACTATATTTGTAATCTCTTTGTTTTGTTTTTATTACTGTTTTCTCTTTAAATATATTATTTAGTTATAAGATACCATGTACTCTTATTTTAAAAGCCCTTAAAAAGCCCTGATCACAGCTGGTATCTTTTTAAGGACACTTTTCATACAGCAATTACCTTATGTAAGAAATCAGAAAGGGAAGGCAGGAAACCAGCATGGCTCAGTAAGGACCTGCAGCTGGTCCAATTGGAAAGGGAATGCTCAGGCAGTGGAAACAGGGACATGTGGCCTGGGAAAAATATACGGATGCTGCCCACGTGTGTAGGGATAGGATCAGGAAAGCTAAGGCATGTCTGGAGCCGAACTCAGCAAAGAATGCAAAGAATAAGAGATCCTGAAGGTACACTGGTCAGACAAGGAAGATGAAAGAGAGTGTACACCCCTGATACGCAAGATGGGAGAACTGGTGAGGACAGACATGGAGAAGGCTGAGGTAGTCAGTATATTTTGTAGGTAGTGAGTATATTTTGACCCTACCAGTTATGAGTGATGTGCAGAAATCTGAATCAATCCTTTTGTTGATTCTTCTGTAGGTTTGGAACAATTATTCAATTTCCTTTTTACAAAATGAAAGCTGTGGCTAAGGTATGAATTTAGAGATGCTTTTGTGCTAGGTGAATTACATTAGTGATCTGATCTTCAGAAAGTGATTTCTAGATTGCAGACTTTATTGTAAGGTGCTTGCTTTTCTTCCCTTTTTCTCCCTCTTATTTGGTGTAGCTTAAACTCTCTGATATTTGTATTGGAAAATACTTTCATGATTATGATACAAATGTTTACAAAAGACAAAGATAACATAAATCATAAATTGAAAATAAATCATAGCAAAGTTATTCAGCAAGCTTGTGCCATTGATCACAGCCAATCATGCTACTTACTTTGCATGCTCTTTTTAAAAGCAGCAGTGTAATATAAATTTTTCTGAAGCAGGGTTGAATAGACTCCATCTGACATGTATTGCTAATGCCAGAATTAAATTGATTGCTAGCATTTATGACTACTTGACTACATTTTTGTATTGAGAATTTATTATGCAAGATGAATCAATTTCTCAAAACTGTTTGTATGTTTGTTTGTTTTGCTCTCATTTAGTCGCCATAAAAATAAACTGTCTGGAGAAGATTTTCTTTTTACTATTGACAGTAAAAATATTTTTATCCTTCCTACTGTAACTTATTTCTTTGATTTTTTTTTTTTTTTTTTGTAACAGAGGAAATAACTAAATATTAATATATTAGTAAAATTTGATAGCAAGTAATTCCAAGGCCTGCTTATAAGTTGTTACATTCTGGAAAAGTACAGAGGACATACTAATAGTAATGTGGCTGCTACGGGGGCAGGAATTTACTGATATGCTGCAGAAGTCAGTTGAAAATAGGATTTTTTAGGATGTCTGATGGCTGTGTCTTTAAATTTGCATTATGCTGCCAAGTACAAGCTATGAAAACTTTTTAAAAACTAAGTACTTTCTCTTTTTTTTATTTATTTAATTAAGATTTATTTTTTTTTTCCTTAGAAAACCATTTTGGGCTGAGCAGCTTCTTTGAAACTAGACCCACAATGTTAAAATAGTAATTTAATATTTTCAAGAATATCAAGCTTCATTTGCTTTTAAAAGTTTGTAGGCTTTAGTTAGCAAAATCTATCCTTTTAAACCTTAATTAAAACTTCATTTTTTATAGAATAGTGTTATCATTTGGAAAACAATGGTGTGTTGCAATAGAGGTAGAAGAAGAGAATGTGTTTGCCTTGAACATCCAAGGGACATAATTTTGTTCAATGCATAATGGGGTTAAACTTAATTTCATGTCCTATAAGAGATGCTGCAGAGTACTATTAGTCTAAGTGAAATGAAGATAAGACTGTTTCTCAGGCAAGGGAAAAAATGTTCACAGGACATTATATCAAAAGCAGTTAATTTGAAGGACAGGCAAAAACTATAATATGGGAGCAAGAGAGGAATGTCATTAATTCGTGCTAACAATTCTAATATTTTCATCTGTTTAGAGAATGATGAGATATAGTTGAGTGAGAAATCAGTTTCAGAAGTAATCTTGTTTTAAGGGGTATTTACTTAAGTTTATAAATACATTATAAATTAATCTCTTCAGCTTCTATATAAACCAACATAGAACTAATGACATTATTTTAGAATATATTGTAAAACAAGGTAAGAATTATAGTAAGTATGGTGCCCATAATGACTGTAGGTTATACACTTCAGCCCAAAGATATACTCAGTGCAAGTGATAATTATTTTACAATTGTTTTTGAATAGAGACAGAAACTTTATAAGAAGTACTAGGATTCTGTAGATACTAGGAAAATACATCCATAGGTGAAGAACATAAGAACTTGACTTGCCCCAAAGCATTTCTGAATAGAATCTCTCTAGAAGAGGGAGATGAAATTTTCAGTTGCCAGATCCTCATATTTTCTGTATTGGTGAATCAAGTGCTCTGCTTTAGTTCTTAAACTCAGTTATTTCCTAGTGTCACTGTACAAGTCTTTTAATTTTCAGTCTAGGAGGATTTGCTGATTGCTGATAGTTCTTCGATCACTTCTTCAAACAACTGATCATAATAATTATAATGCTCTTACTTAATGAGGCAGCACTCCTCTAAGAGCTAAGCAAATATTATTTATGGCTTAAGGAATTCAGGTACAGAGAAATTTAAATCATCATGTAGAACCAAAGGGAGGGCTTCAATATTTCTGTCTAGGATTTCTCAGAAAGAAATATGAGTGCTTACATCCTGTAAGATTTGTTCAGTAGATCAGATGCTGCTAAAAAATGTGGAAATTCTTGTGCATAAATATGAGGACAGCACATAGGTCTTTGCTATCATAGATTCAGTTCTTATTTGGAAATGAACCTCTAAGACTTACAGCAAAGTATTTGTTCATATATTCTTCAGTCTGTCATCTTTTTTACATTTCAGACCAAATCTCTCTCCTTTCTCTACTCACAGAAAGAACTTATACAACTTTTTTGGATAGGGACAAATGATTTTTCGAAGTCTTCATTGCATCCAATGCTCTATTCTGCTAGTAGCTTATACTGGTTAGGAATAGGGGGGGGGAAAATGTCCCAAAATACAGCCTCTTAACTAAAATACCTATGCCAGTATGAAGCCCAGCATGAAGCCCTAATACTGATACAGTTAATGGGTATTGTCCTTTAGCAAGAAAAAGCTTATTTTGTTCAAGAAGTGGGATAAGCCACCCCAGAAAATTGTATTTGCTGATGTAACTTGGAACTCCGTGAAGACTACTGTTTGTCCAGCAAAATGGAGTTTTCTCTTTCTTTGACAGCTTTCACACCAGTATGTCTGAATTATTCTGTAGCTTTATAGGATTGCTCTTTTAAGCCATAGCTCCTATATGTGATTGCCATTTCAAATGTGGAGTGAAATTCAAGCTAACACTTAAGAGTGGATTGGAATATGGGGGTGTGGGTGAGGAAATGCTGTTGGCACAATTAATATTTAGAATACTGAATAAAAATAAAACATAAAGGTTAGGCAAGGGACTTTGGTTACTTATTATTTGCCCCCAAGATTATCTTTGAGATTTCATATGAGGGGGCCTCTGAAATGATGCTGGGATGTGTTTTGTGAAAACAGTAATAGGACATCTGATACAAGTATACTCCAGAGGCAATGCATGTCAGCCAACCACAACAATAAATAATAATAATTAAAAAAAAATGCAAGCATCTCTTCCAAAAACAAACAAGCTAATTAGTTCAGCAAACTACATAGTGAGGTCACCTTTACTTTCCTTGGTCTCTGAAAACATTACCATCCATGAAATTTTATTTGCTAGTTGTCAGTCCAGAGTCTCAGCTGGTTCTTCCATACATGATTCATAAGGGCAAAGGTCTTTAAAAATTTCCACATTATACTGAATGACTCTGTCTCTTACAATCTGCTCCTTCTTCCTCACATATTACATCATGCTTCCTTCCTTTGCACCATGCAGTTCTCCAGTATTTCTGTTCTCCGTTTCCCTTGCATATTATCCTTATTTTTTCTTTCCTTATTTTATCTGAACTTTGTGGTACATAGAGTGGAACTTGATACATTTCTTTCTTGTGAATCAGAAGCTAGCTGAATATGACTAGAATTTGTACCATGGACAGATTTTGTTCATTTCAAATAGGAGTGACTTGTGGGAAAAAGGATTTATTGAAAGGTAATGACATTTGCTGCTAGTTCAAAACTGAGCAGTGCTAAAGGGTCAGTCAGTTCAGTGAAAAGGGCAAAAAATTTAAAATGGATGGAGTAGATTCAGAACATCATGCTCAGATACCTGCTTTCCACTTGAAGTAAGGAAAATTCTAGTAACAAGACTGGGGAAGTTGAGGAGGGAAGATAGTATGTGTAATAATATATTCAAAAGTATTAAGCGAAAACAAAATGAGGATGGCAAATCTTCCAAAAATTATTATACAATGCTTTATAACAGCCAACTGAATAAAGAATTCCTTTGTTTTTATTTTTATATGATACTGAAGAAATCAGCTAGAGGGAAAGACTGCTGTTTTAAAAAGAAGCTTGTTGGTCTCTTTGAATGTGTGCACCGTTTTGTAAATATAGTGTCATGAATGAATGTCCAGAATTAGACACGGATGCTGTGTTCTAGTTATTTTTATAAACAGGAGAGAAACTTTGCAGGCATTTTCTAACATGTTGCTGCTGCTATCCTCTTTTTTTTTTCCTTCCCTTTGACTTAAAATTACAGATGCGTAAGCAATAGGAAGAAGAGTAGGGCTTGCCTAGGGACAATCTGACCATGTGTCCGTTACCCAAGACAGCTGAGTCTTCCCCTTTACCACAGAATTGCAACTTTGAAGGAAAAGATGAAGAAAATAGCAATAATGACATTTTTGTTATGCTAGAAAGAAGAGTTAAGGAGGTGTTATAACTGACGTAGCATTCAGTCTGTTCTCCTTACTTGAAATTGTTTGATTGTATTCGATATTTTTATAAATACCGTCAACAGAAAGAGCTATTTTTCAAGGATGAAGTAATTTTTTTTTGATAAGGTATATGAAATGTAGGGAAGTACATTAAGGTCACTTGGGGGATGAGGGGGAATCTAAATAATCACAAATTATTCTGAACAATGGTAGTTTAGATGCAGCTGGTAGATTACCAGCTCGTCAGTAGAGAGGATAAAATTCTTAATTAATTCTTGAGCTATGGAATGAACTTATAATATATGATTTTATCTTTCTATTTTTTATCATTGTATTTTGCAGTCTGGGGCCAGCTTCATTTTATTCACTTTAGAATGTAAAATTCAAAGGGATTTTCCTTTAATGAGAAGTAAAACATACTTATTCCGTATTTAAAGGAGTAGTAGAGATCATCCTGATCATATGGTAAATGGAACTATGTTGGCCAGACCACAAATTTTGAAATTAGCTGTTCTAACTATTGCTTTGTTTCTGTAGCAAAGATCATTTCATGACAGAATTTGTTATTCATGTAATGACATGAAAACTTCATTAACATTTTTTGGTCAATACTAATATTTACTGTTATCATACTTCGTATGCTGTTAGCATATGTTAACAATACGTTAACAATACTGTTAGCATATTTTGTATAATCAAAGAAAGAATAATTTCATATCAAGTATCACATATTTTGTATCTAAGACTACTTTCACTTAGCTTTTTTTTCCAAGTACTTGTGAAAAATTAGAACTTTGTTTTCCTGGAGCTTAAAGCGATTAGTTAATGTAATTTTTAGAGAGAAACCAGTCTTCAATGGCATTACTCTAGAACAGAAAAAAATAGTGTTCTTAAAAAACTGTCAAAAACAATGCTCCACCTTGAGGCTGATAGTAAAATCACCAATAAAAAAGAACATACTCTGTATTAATAACTTATTGTAGATGAGCCATCAGGGTGCTGTTTTCCAAAAGTACATAATTCTATTTTTTATTTTTTTTTTCAAAATAATGAAAGCTTAAGGACCCACCTCATAGTGTCATACAAAAAGAGATGTGATAGCATATAGGGCAGCAAAAATGAAAAATAGGTGCTGGAGTTACAAAAGGAAAAAAAAAGGAGTAAGAAAAAGGAAAATCAGCCGGTACCCATGTACCACCTTCGACAGCTGAGGAACTGCATCCACCTTCTGCAAGTGGGTGGGCGTACCACCTTCATTGGGACTCTCAATTCTGCCTTCATGGTGCAGTGGATGGTCCCTGAGCATATCTACTGGCTGCATTCAGTGCATCATGGCAGTGAGGCAAGCTTTTCTTTAGACAGGTAGCCATAGGAGGAAGTCACTGTGGTGACTATTATTTTAAACACACAATCATGGAAGTAATCACCCAGCATTAATTTATTTTTAGCAAGTGAGGTTTCAAACATATTTTCTATTTTATGAGACATAGCCTGAATATTGCCTGGTTTGAAGTTTTTCTACTGCTCTTGTGGACTCACAGGGCTAGAAGAGAAGAAATAGGAGTTTGTGACTGTATGTGCAGGAATAGCTTTGCGTACTGAAAAATGTCTTAGTCTTTCTCTAAATGCTTCTTGATAAAAGGAAATAGTTATTTAAAATGGAAAATCAGATTCTCAGTAGACAGCAACACAGCAAGCATTTGAAATACTGCAGATAGGATTTTTAGAATTAGTTTAAATTATGTTCCATCTGAAGACAATAATAAAATTTAAGAAAAAAAATAGAACACCTCAGCTTTTGAGTAGTTCCACCAATGAAAGGCTTTATGAATTTATATATAAACTTTTATTAAAAGTTCATTTTATTTCAAAATAGAGTCTACTTGTTTCACCAAAATATTTTTTTTCCTAATAAATCACATTCTAGAATGTGAACATGAAGTTAGTGTTACAACTAGTGAAATGGTATAGAATAATCTTGTTTTGTAGTGTCCTGTAATTTTCTAAATGAGACTGAATGTGGTTATGACCTTATTAAATCAGTATAATGATAATCTGAATAATTTACAACTGTGAGGTAATTATAAAGGTGTATTTTTGAAAAAAAAAATAAATTAAGTTTTAGATATACTCGGAATTGCTTGGAATATTTAGAATACATTCCATGGATCAGTTATTTGAGAAATCACAAAAATGATTACAATTAAAGAAGTGGTTAAAAATGTATATCATGCTTAGTTGTATTACAGAAAGCAAAGTAATTCCATTTTAATTATAAAAAAAGTTAAATTTAGGTACTAGCAGGCAAATTAGTCATCTAGGTACTCATACAGTAGAGCTAGTTTGCTTCTACATTACAAGAAGGCCTTTTTTTCTTTTTATTGCAGGTTACTGGAATATAGGGCCTAGTTTTGGTGCTAAAACAGGCACTCTGGCTGAACTTAGTGGTCTCCTTTTCCACCTTTCTTTGTTCAGATACCAGTAGCTGCAGCCATGAGGTAGTTTGGGACTTCAGAACAGAATCTTGCTTATCGGATTTCTCATCAGCAGGATTCTATCTTGAGTGCAAGAGCTGTGCAGGTTGGCACCAGCATTGCCAAAGACTTGGAGGAATTGGTCCATTCCACCTCTATGAAGCTGAAACAAGGGAAGCTGAACATCACATTATGAAAAAATTTAATTAATTGGATATGTCAAGTTGGTTTTCAGAAGGGGAATCACCCTGAGTGTAGGGTTTCCAGTAAGACCAGCATGTAACAGACAGCCATCCATTTAATTCACTTGGAACAGCTGCTAGGCATTTATCTTTACAAGCTTTGTTGGTACTGTCCACAGCATAGAACAAATTTTAAAAAAAAAAAAAAAAAAAAAAAAAAACTATTTTAAAACGGCATAGTTTCTCTTTGACTGATGAGTTGTCCCAAGACAATAAGCTGGAGAAAGTAACCATATAGTTTTATTGAAACAAAGAAACCACAGGAAAAGGAAGGAAGAGGGGAAAAAAATATACTTGCAGAAAGAGTTAAGCCATTTTTCTATTTACACGGTTTATTTCACAAGTGTCTGAGTCATTGGGCATAACCAGCACAGTTAAATTACAAAATTACTATTTGGTTCTTTTTTATTGACTACAATTCAAAGCTGCTTCAAGCCTTCCAAATTTAATCCCCCCAGCTCTTTGCCAAGAACATTACCTTTTATTTTCAGCATTAAACTGTGTAAGATACCCCTAAGGCTACATGTGAGCTCACCCTCCATGATAGGAGCTAACAGAGTGTATCAATTGTTCATGATTTCCTATTCTCCTGTAAATTGGGAGAGGCGGGAGGAGCAGTGGAACGCGAATTTAGTATTGTCAGCAGTTCTTTTGCAGGCTCTGGCTCAGGCAGTGCATATCGAGGTAATTAATTGTGGAATGTTTTCAGCTCTTCACTCTGAGTTACCGTTTAGCAACCTGTCAAAACTGAACTAATAAGCCCATTGCATGTATTTTGATATGCTTACTTTACTTTAACTGTTGGAATCCTACTTCTCTCACCCATTTTGGTTCAAATGAAGTTAAGAAACTACCATGAGACTGCTAACATGGATGAAAAATGCCTTTTCAAGAAGACATGATACAACCTTTCAGCGAAGTTTTTGCTTTTGCAAATTAATTTGGTTTAAATTCTCAGAGATTTTTGAGTGTATTTGGTACATTTATTCTCTTTGTGCTCCACCTTCTACTCCCAGTTCTTATTAGTTGATTGCATTGCAGGTGTGAAATGGTTATTTATTACTAGAATTGCAGTTGCTCAATTATACTATCTTTTATTTGTGGAAATTATCTCTGAACTTTAGAATAAATTTAAACAGGTGGCTTCTTGTATATATTTTGAAAGTCAAATATTAAATGTTTTTCTAATGGAATTAGATTTAAAAATGTCTCAGAATCTGCTTCCCATAATGTTGAAAAATCAGTGTTTAACAACAGAAATACTCAAAAGGTTTTAAAATCTTTATTTCTCTTATTCCTAAAAGAACCTTCCACCTTTAACACCCCAGCAAAAACAAACAAACAAACAAACAAACAAAAAACTGTTTTAGTCAATAAATGTAGAAGCTAAAATTGCCCACAAAACAATTATGGACTTCCACTTGTCAAATGTTTTAAAAGATAGTTTTCCTGTACATTTTATCCTCGTATTGAGTTAAAGATCAGGATGGGAATTTGGTTATGAGAAAATACATGTATTAAATATACACACAGAGTTGCATATATGTGTTTCTTATAAAAAATGTGTATAGTCTGTCTTTGCAGGTAGATAGAGTCTGTGTGAATGATGTCCATTATGTGTGCAGTAGTAAAGTTTGTTGAAAACTCCATGGTTGCTCACCAACTGTTGCAATGATAAAATCTGATCAATGTGTTTTCCAAACTGTTTATGTGCATATAGAAAGACCACTGTTATATGCGTAAGATGTCAGTCTGTGTTGCAAATGTTGTATAGGTAACATGCATATACTGACAGGAACTTGCACCAGTCTGTAATTACGCAACAGTATATTACATGTGTGTAAGCTTATATATCATCAGTACAATTAACATGGGACTTCTTGTGTGATGCATGTTTGACATTTTAGCATTTATTTTAAGTTGAGAATGTAGCTGTAATGTTGTTTTTGAGAAATTAGGACTGTTTTCTCTTCTGGAAGAAATATGTTGGACAATTCTACGATGTATATAATGGATTTCAAGGTTGTCAGTGTTGCCATATTCTAATATATATATTAAAATTTAATTTCACTCCATCTGAGAAATTCATGGTTCATCAAACGTGTATGTTGACTGACAAGCTCAGTCAGTCATGGTGGAGTAGTGACCTGCAGTATGGCTCAACTCGTGACTGTTAGGCTGCATCATGCATCACATTAACAGAACTAAAGCCCCTCATATGAGTAGTCTTCTCATATATCTTTTTATTATAAAGTATTTTCACATATCAAGAACTCAGAAGGAAAGATCTTTAAGTAGGAAAACCCTCTTTGATAGCTCCCTGGAGCCTAACAAAATAAAATATAGTAAATATTTGCCTCTTACTAAATTTATCAAATGAAATACATGCTCTAGAAACCTTTAAAAATAAAGAACCACAGATTGCAGTTTGTATACTTCGTTTTCCTGCAGCATTTATTGATTTGCATAATACAGCTGACAGATAAAAAAAATAGTATTTGCTCGTATTTCAGCTTTATACCTGCTTTAGACAAAGATAAATGACAAAGCATACATGTAGACTGGTATGGATAGGCATAGAGCTAGTACATTACCTGCCAATAAAAAGTTACTTTGATCAAATCTGAAG
The DNA here is from genome assembly GCF_963932015.1 of Anas acuta. NCBI lineage: Eukaryota > Metazoa > Chordata > Aves > Anseriformes > Anatidae > Anas > Anas acuta. Next base: position 3,658,674 of record NC_088993.1, read on the forward strand.
CAGAATGAATTTATAAAAAATCAGTTCTTTACATCTTGTCATCATTGTGGTGCTAATCTGGTGTGCAAAAACCTTAAGGATGATAAAGTACGCTCACACCACAGCATCTGAAGATATATTGGGTTTTAGACTTGTTAAACTATGTGGAAGAGAAATAGGAATAATAGAAAAGATGAGGGAAGAATACTGCAAGGCTTAGATAAACAGAATTAGATAAATGCCCAGAGGGGAAAAAATGGGAGGGGGGGGGGGGGGGGCTTAAGTATTGATAAGCCAGAAAGTGATTTTGAGAACAATGAAAGAAATGGCTTCATTCTTTTTTTAAAGAAAAAAGTCACTGTCCTCTATGCTCTGGCAATCTAAGTATATAAAACAACCATTGTAGAAGGGCATCACAATTTTGTTTGACGATATTAAAGCTTTTCTAATCTAAAGATTATACAATCCACCATTTTCCTTTAAAGTATAGTTCAATACTTAATTATTCATACTGTTATATTTGTATTTTATCTGGTTTATGAATTCTCCCTGTGGCCTAGTTAATTGCATGAGAGCAAGCCTATTAAAGGAAATAACTTTTGGCACTTTTTTTTTTTTTTTTTCTGAGAGTTTATTTGAAGAAATGAGGTTACACCAGCGATCGAATCCAGTTTAGAAAATAATCTTTATTAAAATCAGTGATGGGGAAAAAGAGAAGAATCCAATTTAACTTTCAAATCCCAGGTTGAGATTGAGATGGAAGTTAGAACAAACAATTTTTAAACTTGCAAACAAAGCATGTTTGACAGGGAAGTCTTGGAGGGAAAATAAATATGATACCCCTGGATACCTGTTTTACAGAACCCTTTTTTTGAGTTGAACCAAGCTCAGATCTTATCTTGGTGTGAAATAATTTTCTGGAATATGAATTATTTTAGCTGCACATTTAGCAAGAAGATTCTTTTGCTTCCATTTGTTTTCTGTAACATTTGGATGTGGCCAGGAGGATTTTGCAATTTCAAGTAAACTACCCTACTTTAAACACTTTCTAACCAAAGTACAGGAAGCAGCTTGTAGTTCAGAATTTAGAAATATATTTAAGCATCACTAATTCAGAAAATCATGCAGTTTTAATCCTGTATTTATATCCCCATAAAACAAATAAGACTTAAGCTTGCGTTTCAGATTTTTACTAACTGCTTAAGCACTTTACTCAGTTGGCTTCTTTACGTGGATGAAGCCCCTCAGGCCTTGAAGTGCTCATTAGCTGCCTATTGATTCTGTTAAGAGACTGCAGTCTTCCTGAGCTTATTCAAACAATGACAAAATCACACCTGACAGTTCTCTTCTCTGTGTTATTGGATGCTTGCTGCTTGTGCTATTGACAAAGCTGTTATTTGAAGAGAAATAAAGTAAATGCTAAGCTTGCATTTGTAGGCTGTGATACGGTCAAAAGTCACCTTTGTCATGGGAACAGCTTCATTCATCTCACTGGGTTGTGACTACAGATCAAAGATGTCGAAGGTTCTTCTGCTGACCTTTTTCTATTTTTTTTTCTTTTTTTTTTTCCTTTTCTTTTTTTTTTTTTTTTTTTGAATCATGCATTTTCAGTATCCTACAATTAATATTTTAAGAAAAATATGTCAATAAGCCTATTTATTCCATTCTCAGATTTTTTAATTCTTCAGCAAAGACTAGTTGTGTTCTTTTGAGTGTTTTATATGTACTATTTCTGCAGGATGAGTTTACATTACAAGATTATAGAGCACATCCATTTAATTTTACTGAGGTAAAACTCTGCCTCTGTATTTTTTCACAGAAATGCACATTCTGCTTTTGGAAAGTCTAAACACAAACAGTATAATAAGGATGACAATATATAATTTTAAATCATCTTGGAATTTACAGTCAATGAAAACTACTTTGACAGATCGAATTTGCATACCCAGTAACTTATAATAAAATGAGGACATAAGCTTTAGCAAATATATTTTCCCTCTTTCATGGTAAAAGTACTTACAAATTATGACTAAATTACTCAAGATCAGGTTCTGTTAGTATTACTGAGAAGAATAAAGTACTCGCACAAATATGTTCCATTTGCAGTAGATTATCTGATAAACCTTTGTAATTTTAAAATACAATTTTGTATTATTAATCCCTAATTTTTACATATGGGTAGAAGCAATCATTGCATGAACAGTTTTAGATGAGGAGGGCATTTTTAGATGATTATATTTAAAAAAATAGCAAAAAAGTTGTTTAAATGTATTTTTTATCTTGTTGAAGTCAGTGGGGGACAGATTAAGGTAAACCAGAAATGTGTTAAGATGTCAATAAACTGAGATATGATTCTAGATCAAATTCCTAAGTTCTTGGATCAAGATCCTTCTTGGCAGGTGGGATCTACTATAAGCAGGTGGGAGATCACATTCATTTCAAGTAGTGATACTCAGTTTAGTAAAACTGTAATATAGATTCACCATAAAGCATCAGTAAAGCATTTCTGGAAAAGTAAATGAATCGAATAATAGAAACTATTTTAGTTCTTTAACTAGAATCACATTTTGCTTAATCTCCTTGACAACTATTTTTCCAACCTGTAGAAATAATTTTATTGTAGTAATTTAATATTTTTATTGTAGTTATCCTGTATATAAATGTCAGCTTCTAGCCAAGAGGCTTTGAAAACAGACAAAAAATATTCCTAGTAATTCACATCTAGAAATTGTGTTTCAAGCTGTGAACACAACACTAACCTCTGCTTTATCAACATGAGAAAACCTCTTATCACATCAAATCAGAGCTTATCGCATGCTAACAGATGGGGAAATCCTTGCCTTACTTCTATGACAAGAATTCACTAGCGTATTATTATGTACTCAAAAAGATATCTTCAAATATTAGGGAGAAGGATTATTTTTGTTAGTGATTTCACAGGGTGAGAGTTACTTTTTTTGTGTTAGGACAGCTGCTTTCATTATGCCTTTACAGTGAACAAGTGGCTTTGTATACAGTCAGAGAGAGATCTTTTTCCCAGGAGTGTTATAGAAAAATTATCTAAAGCTTAATTCTTTCAATGGTTATTTGTTGTTTGTGTTTGTTCTTTTTTTTTTTTTTTCCTCTTCACTTAAAAAGAAAGCATTGTCTGAATAAAAAGATCAGTTCAAATGTTTATCAAAGAGCCAGAATTTGTTGGCATTTTTTCTACGTGGTATTTTTCAGAACAGTTAGGATCTGCATGGTTCTTTAAATATTGTTAGTTTTATGACTGTCCTATTATATTGCAAAATAACTGTTGATGCATAAGACAGTTAACTGTTATGTGTAAGAGTATGCATAACATAATTTTTTAGAATACAAATACTGAATTCCCCAGACTGTGGTGGGGTGGCCTAGCTGGTAGTCAGACCCAACCTAGCTGCTCTCTCACTCTCCTCCTCAACAGGACAGGGAGAAAATAAGATGAAAGAGGATCAATGTAATGACAGGGAGATCAATTACCAATTACTGTCACAGGCAACATAGACTGGGGGAAAACTAACTTAATTTATTGCCAATTAAAAATAAAGTTGGATGAAGAGGAAAAAAAAAAAAAAAAAGGTGTGTGTGGGGGGGAGGGGACAAGATTTAGAACACCATCTCCCCACACTGCTCCCCTTCTTCCTAGGTTGCACTTTACTCCTTCCTTCCTGACTTTACCTCCTCCCAACCCCCATGATGGGAAGTGGGACGTGGACTGGGAGGTCTCATCACTGAGCCGTGGAGCTCCTTCCTCCTTACGTTCCTCCCCTACCACATGCAGTACAGGCCTTCAGGCCTGTACTGTTCCTACTGTGATATCCACCTGCTGCAGAGCGGTGTCCTCCACTGTCTGCACTGTGGTTATTTGTTCCAGCATGGATCTCTACAGATTCCAGGGGGAACAAACTACTTCACTGTGGGAATCTCTGCTGTGGTGTCCTGAGCCCCTCTTGCCCTCTTCCTGCCTCGCCCTGGGATGTTCCTAGCCCTTTTCCTCCTCTGCCAGGCCCTGTTCTGCCCAGGCTGAAACCTGTGTCCCTTTCGCAGCACCAGCAGCACTGAGGGGCTCTGTGGCTTGTGTCGGGGCCTGGGCCTGGCTGGGCCCGTCTGTGTCCGGAACTGGGCAGCCCTTACCTCTCCTCACACAGGCCCTGCCGCCAGGACACAGATATACTGATACAATATACAGATTTGCCTAATAAAGGGAACATCTTTTAATTGATATCTTGTATGTACATATTTAAGCATTTATGATGATGTAAATTTATGATAATTTATAATTATCCAGCGGATTTTGCTGGGTGAACCAACAGATTTTCACAAATACCTTGTGCTAACAAAGGACAGGGCAAAATTTTTGGATGTAAAAACTGAAATATAAAGAAGAAAAAATCTATATATGTGTAAGGAATTGTATGGTTGACAGATACAGTTCATGACCTGAGATTATTGCATGTTGCCATCTTGATTGTACATGATTATTCATGCATGTTTATATACATCCATAAAACTTCTAAATTTTAATGGATATATAGCTGACACTAAATTCTTCCACTTTCTGAATGTTATCAAGCTGAGATTGAGATGAGAATGGGTCAAACTACCTGCTCACAACTTTACAACTCAGCTTATTTGCATTGTTCTTCTAGAGGGACTGTAACTGCTAGCTTGTGAAAGCTTGACAGATTCTTTAAAAGTATGCATATTTGTTAAATGCACTTTTTTGTCATTAATAATAATTCCATAATCAAACAGTTTGTATAATCAAATAATATCAATTATAGACATTTATTATTGCTGTTGTTGATGTTATTACAGCCTTTATTTAGAGTTATCTTCTGGAATTTCACTGTATTTTGGGACAATGGGAGCAAAATTGTAGTATTATGAGGAAGAATTGGCTTGTGAAAGTATTCAAGCTATATGTGGATTAGAAGTGAATAAACTTGTACTGGTTTAGTAGATGAAAGATACAAAAATTAAAAATAAAGCTTATGTAAGGATTTATATGCAATTTATGTATTTAATCAGTGAGTATAACAATGATTTTTTTCATATTCAGCATTAGGATCTTTTGAATCATTTGAGCTTAGAGACTTAAGGTAATGGGAATTATGAACATTTTTGTTCATCATTCGACTTTTTTTTTTTTTTTTCATTATAACAATCTTATTCACCAGGAAAAGTAACCTGGGCATAATTCAGATCCAGTGTTCTCCTATAGCATAGCAGCAACTAGGTAACTACAATGCAGTTGGAATTAAGGTTCATATTAAGGAATTGTTGCTACTTCCAGTTGTGACTCTCCTGTAAGTGTTTTTTGAGCAAGGGAATTCCTTTATAAACAAAACATATTTCTTCTTCTCCTTCTTCTCCTCCTTCTTGTCCTTTTTCTCCTCCTCCTCCTTTCTCCTTCCTTTTTTTAAAGATTAAATGTCTAAAAAGCTAGATGTATTTCAGTCCCATCCAAAGTACCTTCTTATCCTCCCTTTCTTTCAAATAGTACTAAATAAACTCAAATGAAGTTACAATAACTGGAGAATATTTTTCCACATGAAGCTGTATGCTTATCATCCCCCTTGGTCAGTGCTTAGAAGGCAAGTGTTAGTTTGAACCTGATGCCCAGTTTGAGATAGAACGTCTGAATTCTCTTTGAATTTTTACTATTGCACCTGTTAAATGTTTAATTTAAACTCTATCCTACATTTTGTAAAATATGCCCTTGCCTGGGTATAAGTTTAAAATCTCTGAAATGTAAGACTTCTATGGTGAAGATGAATTGTTCTTGAATCATACACAACATATTTTATATAAGTTGAAATATTGAACTTTGTCAGCTGTGACAGTCATATTTTTACCTTCACATAACAATAACAAGCCTAATAATTTAGAATTTAAAAAAGATAGAAAAAGAAATGGTGTGAATATTATTATGGGAGTATTTTTACAGCACAGTTTAATTATTTGGTTCAGTAATGTTCAATAATTATTTCAAAATAGAAAGCCCTCACAATCCTGTCCATTCAAAAACTAAATGGTTTCATTACCAGTAACTAATTTACAAGGCAATTTCAAAATCTCATGACTCCTTTTCTGTCTGAGATTTACAGTCTCTAATAAAAAGGCCTGGCTAGGAGATATGAATTAACAACTCATTAAAATGAGAGCATATATTCAGTATTTTAATTTTCTGTCCTTTGTCTTGCTACTGGCTAACAGCCCTGTCTACTCATACCTGTTAAGGGAGACAATGAGATGATAAAAACATTTTTATCATCTCATGTAGAGGTGTTGTGGAATACAAGCATGATAGGGGTTGTTTTGTTCCATAACGTTCTGGAATAGTTTATATTCCAGAACAAATTCCATGCTGACAAAACTCACCACGCAGTTTGATGTGCCTCAGGGGCTGTGGACAGTCTCTCCCATGCCTGAATGCAAGCTACTTCAACACATTTTGATCTTAGGAAGATGATTTTTTTTTGTTTGTTTGTTTGTTTTTGTTTTCCCAGAGACCGATTCTGGTCTTTGAGTTTTAATATGTTTGCCTTCTTAAAATACTTTGACTGAATACTTTTTTGAAGATGCAGGATCTACTTCTGGCTTCAGGTGTAACTATTTATGTAATTGTTTCATCCTTCAGAAGGGATCTAGAATCCAATTTCCAACTGCTTCAACAGCAGTATCTTTGTAACTTAACGAACGGAAATAGTAATGCTGGTATTTTTGCTCTGTTACAGTGGGAGTAATATGATTACTTCTGCAATTGTAGTTACAGTTTTGTTAACAAAAAGTATTACGACGTTTACTCCCGTTCTAGTCTCAAAATCTTCTACCTTCCTATTACCCTTTACTACACACACACACACACACACACACAAAAGCAGCCCTAGTTTAATCTGCTAAGATAATAATCAGTTCTTAATGATTCCAATTTGCTATTTCACATGCCCCTGGGAGAATATCTTCAAACCCTCAAACATAAGATCTTTGTTGTACTCTATGGGTTGTGCTTTCTGTGGATTGAAAACTGTCTGAACGACTAGGCCCACAGGATGGTGATGAAAGGCATGAGGTGGTCTAGGTGCAGCCCAGTAACTAACAATGCATCCTAGGGGTCAACAGTAGGGCTAATGATCTGCATGATGGGGTAGTGTATTCTCAACAAGTTTGGTGATAATACTGCTCATGTTTTTTACAAAGCTTCTTTCTTTTCAAGCTAACTCCCTTGTTTCTCTAAAATCTTTTCTTAATCCCTCGGTTGACATTTTTATGGCTGATGGTAGCCTTAACAACATGTCAAGATTGTAGATTTCCTCTTTAGTGAAATGAGTTTCTGGGCAAAGACCCTTGGACACTTTGGGCTGTCTTACGCATGTCCACTGAGAACATGTTCCTATCCTATCTGTGGATTGTTCCTGGGCAATATGCCACAAAGAGGTCACGTAGATTCCCCCCGTGTGCTCACGTAGGTGGTTTGTTTGTATCTGAACTTACAGAGATGTCTGAGGTAAAGAGCAGGAGAATTAACTCAACCCTCCATCCATTACAATTAATTTAAGGACACTTGCACAGCTCACAAATCAACTGAGGAAACACACTGCTGGAGGAATAAGGGCTTTTTGTTGTTGTTGCTGTTGTTTCTCAAATAGCTCTCTGCTCTTGACATTACCATATGCAAGTGAGAAGAGTGACAGCACAGCATTCAGTTTTCGTTGCTTTCAAAAGGGGGGATTTGTGAGCATGTTTTCCATTTTGTTCATGCCATTCAGTAAATTGTGTTATTTATGTGGACTTATCTGAAAGATCGGAAACAATAATAATAAAGAAGTGTTAGCTCTCTGTACATAGTAACAGAAGATGACTTTTAACTTGTTTGAGTGCACTAGCAAGACATCAAACTTCATTCCCTCAAACTGACCAAAAGATGAATTTCAAACCCACAATGACATTACAATGCATCAAAAATGAAAACAAGATAAGGATTCGTCATAGGTCAGAAAATAAAAGTGCTTTTAAACTATCAAGAGCACAGTATATGCTATTCTAATTTTTTTTCCACTTCAAGTTTCTGAAATATTTATTAAGGAATAATCTGTAGAATAATGAATATTGCTTTCCTATAGAAGTACAGAATGCATGCTGTATTTCTGCTATAACGTCTTATTAAATATGAATGTGGTGAATTTCTAGTATCTTTGGGGCTGGATACTTACTGCTCTATCTTTTACCAAATAGTTCAGTTAAGGTAAAAAATAATAACAATAAAAAAAAAAGTCTACTGATGGCTTCTCAAAACCAAAAAAAAAAAAAAAAAAGCTAAAAAAAAAAGCTATTTTATGCTTTGATGGCTTTGTGTTGTTAGAAAGCAACATATCCAATAGGATAGTTAAGCGTTTCAATACTTCATGTATTCTACAAATTTAGGATGTCTAATTGCCCAAATAAATTATAGATTTAATGTTTGAAAATACCTAACGTTCAAGCAGAAAGATCTCGTGGTTCTGTTTATCATCAGCTTATGTATATCTTTCCTCAATACATAAAAATACAGTTTAAGAATGGTAAAAGTAAAGATGTAGAATATGGTCAGAAAACATAAAAACAAATTTCACAGGCATTACTACATTTCTGATTTCAAAATTGTAGAAGCAGGTATTTGAAAATAAGACAAAGTGAATATTTGTTGTGTATCTGGATAGTTCTGTGTTTCTCATGTCCCCTGAATGATTTGCTTTCCCCTCCAAGAAGGTAAACTGTGAATTAAGCCAAATGTAGTAAAAATCATAGAATTCTTAAGGTTGGAAAAGACTTTCAAGATCATCTGGTCCAACCATCACCCTACTACCAGTCACCCAATAAACCATGTCCCTAAGCAGCAGGTCCAACCTTTCCTTAAACACCCCCAGGGACAGTGACTCCTACACCTCCCTGGGCAACCCATTCCAATGCCTGACTGCTCCTTCTGAAAAGAAATGTCTCCTCATTTCCAACTAAACCTCCCCTGGCACAATTTGAGGCCATTCCCTCTCATCCTACCCTGTGAGAAGAGGCTGACCCCCAGCTCCCAACACCTTCCCTTTAGGTAGCTGCAGAGAGCAATGAGGTCTCCCCTGAGCCTCCTCTTCTCCAGACCAAACATCCCCAGTTCCCTGAGCCGCTCCTCACAGGACTTGTGCTCCAGGCCCTTCACCAGCTTCGTAGCCCTTATCTGGATGTGTTCCAGGACCTTGATCTTCTTGTAGTTCACCAAAACTGAACACAGTACGGTGCGGCCTCATCAGAGCGGAGTACAGGGGGACAATCACCTCCCTGGCCCTGCTGGCTACACTATTCCTGATAAAAGCCAGGATGCCATTGGCCTTCTCAGCCACCTGGGCACACTGCCAGCTTGTGTTCAGGCAAGCATTGACCAACACACCCAGATCCCTTTCCTCTGCACAGGTTTTCAGCCACTCTGCCCCAGGCCTGCAGCAGTGCATGGAGTTGTGGCTGAAGTGCAGGAACCAGCACCTAGCCATGTTGAACCTCATCCCATTTGCCTCAGTCTCCTGGGCCTCATACCCATTGCATAGGGCTACCTGACAGGGTGAGATGAGTGAAGGCAGATGAACTGCCACCTCGAACCTGGATTTGTTTCTATCCGTGCAGCTTCTGCCTTGTGTGTGCTAGGGGATGGATATTGCATTCCTTTCTTGTCAGAGAATTCCTGGTGCCTGTTCTTGTTTGACAGAGGCCAGAGCTTGGCACCACCAGTGTATCTCCCTCTCTGAATCCCAGATGCCCCTCACTTTTTCCACCTGCTTTAAGGTAAATTTTTTTTTCCATCTACTATTGATCGTCTGACAAGGCACACCTCTTTTTTTTTTTTTTTTTTTTTTTTCTTTTTAAATTTAAATTCACTCTGTTTTCTAGATTGCCAGCTGGCAATAATAAGGTCATTTAAGGTCATAATTAGAATACATAACAAAGGCAAATTGTCCTCAGGAGGCCTGAGGATGGTTGGAAGAGAGGATGCATAGGCAGTGTTAGTAGCATTTGCGCTTCAAAGAAGGTCTGACATGGTAGGCTGCATTTACAAAGCCATGTTAATCAGTCTGCAGCTGGGGAAAATTCTGTGTATAGCAGCATGAATTAATTAATAGTTTTGTTTTAAAAAGATAAATTACATGAATAAAAGAAATGGGGTTTGGAAGTGCAATTGTCCATCTGTACTAGGTATGTGGTGTATTTTGTTCTGCCTTCTCTGACTGGTGCAAAGATCTCTGTTTCCAGGCCATGTGGAATTGGGCCAGTGATTAACACTGAACATTAAGTGGGATGGCTGCTACTTTGAAGGAGGAAATCACAACATCTGTGAGCCTGTGACACTTGCTCTGTCTTCCCAACATGGCTTTCCTAGCCAAGCCCTCTTTCCTGAAAGCATGCCAATGTTTGCCCAGCACAGCTGAAAGTGGTTACCTGGACAGATGCTGTGGCTTCAGTCCATGGTCTTTGTTTGCAATTCTTTTAGACTCTTTAGCTGAGCTAATTCTCACTTGGTTGCACTTGGCGACCTTCAACGTCAAATTTAGGTTTTGGAAAGAGTAGTCTATTTATTGAAGTGTTGCTGCTACGTGCTGCTGCGTGTCCAGCAAGGTTTCTGCAATCTCTTTGTCATTCAGATAACTTATTCATCACTTGAAAATTGACTGGCAGCAGTCAAGTTAATGATTTCCTTATTTTAATAGTCTGTTTACTTTTTATTTTACACTTGATGTCAAAACCAAAGTACTGAAGGGTGCAGAAGGCTAGGGGATTCTTTTCCTAACCTCAGATTTAGCCTTCTGAAGAATGGCTGAATTCTGATTTTACCCTTTGCATGCTGATCAGGCATGTAGGAGAATGCGTACCCTCTACAGGGGTTGTCAGAGCTCTACTTCTTTATCGCTCTATCTAATAATTCTTGCTGGGATAGATAGAAGATTTCCCAGTGATATCTGGAGACCAAAATATTTCTGCAGATATGTCTGTAAGGTCTGTCCCCCCAAAGTCACATAAATAGCTCTGAGTATATTGATACATATACAACTGGGCCTCTGACTGACGTCTGAAAAAAAAAAAAAAAGTTCACGTCTAGGATTTAAGATTTCCATAATCATATTTTCTTTTTATAAAGGATAAACAGCTGAAGGAAAAAAATGCACCAATACATTACCTGGTATTTTTTAATTGACAAGCTTATAGAAAACTTGTGGTTTAATTGATACGAGCAGATGGAATATACATCAAATAGGTCATTACTACAGAAACCTTGCTGTTTGTATGAAAGGTTCTTTTCAGATGTGCGCCAAGTTGTTTTTTGCTGCATAGCTTTGCATTGCTAAACTGGGGAATCATATTTTAATATTTCTTTAGACCCTTTCTTTTTGACTAAGTGCAGCTGTTTGGTACTAAGGGAAATCTGAATTAATGGTCCTGGTTTATCTACCCATACTGTGGGTACATTGTAATTTAAAGCTGATTGTGTTAAATCACTGTGTTATTCTTGTGACAAATGCAGTTAGTTAAAGGGTGTGTTTTTATCAGTGCAAAATCTTCTGTTATTAATCAAAGCACTCTTAAAATTGTCTTCATAAATACCAATCTGTAAGAATTCTAGCAAGTGTTCTAAGTGTGATAGATACATAAGGGCAGCTTCTGGAAATGGCTTTTAGACAGTATCTAAACATTACTTTAAATAATTCTCTGAACTGCATTTTTTCTTCTACAATATTTACAGGACTAGCTGGAAGTTTCTGTATTTCCCACCTATAAAAAAAAAGTATCTTTTTTTTTTTTTAATGACGCTCACAAAGAGTGAACAAAGGGTGAGCCAAAACACATTATCAGAGTGAAGAAACCCTTAGGAATTAATGTGGATTGATGTGTGGTGGGAGGTTTTCATTTCAGTATTTAGGCATGGAACTGGAATGGTTGTCTGCATCATCTACTAGTTGGAGAACCATGTCAATGGCAAATTTTAACATAAAGGGATTTACACTTTTAAGCTCTTTCAGAATTTCATTCTCCAATTTCAATTTCAAGAATAGTCATAACCCATACAGATCTGTTTATTGTTGTCAGCTGCATTCTTTTACTTGAACACGTGCTTTTGTTGTGTTTATATCTTGATGGGTTAAATGAATACTATTACCATTGATAATCTGGTTTCATCCTGATAGTGAAATAATTTGTGCTTTTTTATTCTTTCTTCATGTGATAGTCTGTTTCCATCATCACCGTAAAAGCTTCGTTGGCTGCAGCTGATTTGAGTTTTATTTGGAAAAAGGATTAACAATATTTACAAAACTTCAGAGGAGGGTAGGAAAAACTTATATACAGAACTTGAACCTACAAATTATTTCTATCTTCATGTGATCCTTTAATTCTGACTCATTCTTCACTCTTTTTCTCCTATCTCACTAGCTGTGTTCATTTTACAAATTTTCCTTGGCAGTCTGTAAGTTCCTGTAGTGTTTAATTTACTCTATTAGTACTTTCTCAATAGCATTATGTTATTTCAGCTAAAACACTGACTTTCTTCATCCATTGTTCTGGCTTTCTCATCAAATTTTCAGTTTAGCCTTTTTTTATTTTAGAGTCTCCACACAAGTTAATTACCAATGTGGGTATCGGGTAGATAGTACACCAGTAACTTTGAGAATTAAATTATGCTTTCAGTTTTTTGTACCTCTGGATGAAAGCAGAGGCAACAAGGCTAGATTTTGTATAATTTCAGTAAATTGGAAATTAAATGTATTTTTTTGTCATACTAAACAAAACCACGAAACAAACCCTACTGATATTGCTGTGCAGTTTGCTTCTTGCTGTCAAATGCCTCAGGTACAGGCCTCCTCTAGCTGAAAAGAGAATGCCAGGGTTTTTAGCTCTACCTGCAGCTTTGAATCAGTAGTGGAGTTGCTCAAGCAACCATTGTAGTCACTCAGTCATAGAATGCAATGTAATGTCTTCTTTTGTAATCTGGAGGCAGAACCAGGCTGGAGAAGATTTGACAGTATACGAAAAGTTTGAAAAGTAAGATTATTTGCTTGGCTTTTGTGTATGAGGTCAAGATGGATTATTTAATGGTATTTTCTGACCTAAGGAGTTGTGGAGTAGTCCTAATAAAGATTTTACACAGGGATTCTACTTTGTAATGCAGTGACATTATGCTAAAAGGGTATGTCCAGGAAATGAACTTGGACTTAATCCTTTGGGCTAATTCCAATTGGTAACAGACTTTAAATGCATTGTACCCCCCCACCCCCAACTAATTGAGTTTATCTTGAACTACAGACCTGCATATAAGAAATAGCGAATTAAGAAGCTTTAAAAATATTTAGCATGTCTTTATTTAAATTATATATATTCTGGTTCTGTACCTAAGTTTACAATACTCATGGCTTTGAAGATGGATGCTTTATATATGGTAGTGTCTCACACTGTTAATTAGATGATACACTGAAATGTGCTTGTGCATCGTATTGATCCTTGGCATTATGTCTTGTATTCAGCTGTAGAGAAATGAGGGAATGAGGATAAAAGAAATATTTTTTTCAAGTCATCAAGTCATTTGAGCTACCCAAGGTTTTTTTTTATTTATTTTTGTTTTAAGGCACTGACAATATTAAATATATCTCTTTTTATTTAGCTTTAAGTTGTCATAAAGTCTTAAAATAAAAAATAATTTTGTGTTTGTACCAAGAGACTGTATGGAATATTGAACTCCCTAGGTGTCTCTTGATTTGTATAATACTTCTATGTTTGCCTATAAGACAATTTAAAGTATTTTTTTCAAATTATACCAATCTACCTTCTTACCGTTCCCTAGAAAATGTGTATAAATCAAAACCACAAAATACTTAGGTGTGTAGTGCTGTAAAAATTTCAGTTGCTTGACAAAATCTTATCAGGTTGTGAATTTCTTGAGTATTTAATATTATAAGAAGTTTGCAAGTAGAGAATGGGTTTTGAAGGATGTTCCTAAACTAGTGATGGATTATTTCATTGTTGAGGATGTCACTTTTTGACTAAATACGCTTGCTATAATGTTAAAAATAAATTTTCTCTGTTTTTCTTTACAATACTACTTGCTGAATTGCAACACCATGAGAGATTTCTTACACAGGTAGAAAACTGTTTATAGCTTGACCAAGGCACTTTTGGAGAAGCAAATTTTAGTGCTTGTTGACATTTCCTTTCTTTCCTGACTTTCCTATCTTTCCAAAGATAGTTCCTTCTCTGACTTATTTGTTCTGCTTGGCCGTAGCAGCCTGGTTTGTAGAAATTGTGATCTGTTCTAGATTTGAAATACAAAACAAAAAAAGCAAAGGTAGGATGCAATAACAATAAGGAAGAAGCAATGCACCTAGCATTGACTAGCTGAGGAGAGTCTTAGACCTATTTGGTGTTTATTTATCACTCATATCTATTGTTATCTTAAGAATTAAACTTAATGAGTTTTAACACATACATGTATTGTCCACTGGACTGTTTAGTATGATAAATCAGGGTGCTTATTTTAATCTACTGAGAGCATTTCAAGAGTTGGTTCTTCCATATCTTAGAATCTTTTTTGTGTGATGTAGTAACACCTGAAATTATCCAAGACAGGTAACAGAAACTACATTTGTATATGCTGGCTGCCATCAGTTTCTAGTGGAGGCAGCCCATGCTTTTCAGTTTTGCAGCCTCTGTTCTTCAGATTCTGTGAAGGCCTGTTAATGTTTCATTGCTTACCTGCACTCTGTAAAAATACCTAGAAAAAAAAATGGGGAAAATGTACAGAAAAATGCAATTTAATCAGTACAGAAGCCTTTATAAGTTGTGTATTTTTCCAGGTTAGTTAGGTACCTATTAAAATTGCATAACAAATTATTTTTTTGGCATGTTTATACCAAATGATGATTTTAAAACAATCGTTAATTTTTGAAGATTCTTCACTGTAAACATTTTCTTAATGCTGTTAGGTTATTCTCTTTCCAACTTTCCTGGAAATAGCAATTTTTCAGTTGTATGTTACTGATGGAGATAAGAACAAGTTGCTTTCAGGACAAAGCCAGAACTGGTCATACCCAAAAATGTCATTTGCTTGTTGTTCAACAAGTATTGTGGCTACGTTTAGATTGTGTCCAGGTGTAATCAAAGCACACAGGAACTGATGCCTGTGCTAGTGATTCTCCAAAGAGGATGAGCTATGAGGAATGGACCTGGATGTTCTTTTCTACCTATTGCTTATGGAATGTAGGGAACGGGCTATTTTGTCCCTTGCAATTTAGATATCCAGCTCATACTTTTTACATATACAAGGTATCACTTATTTTTTACATTAGCTTGTCAGTTGCATACATACACACAGAGATGCATCTTTACAATTCTGCTGTACTGTCAACCAGTTCCTAGTGCTGAGTGTTAGAATGAACATATGCAGGGCAAACAACATAAAATGCAATAGATTAGCCATTTTTTGGCATTGTTACAGGAAATCTAAATTATAAATGAGAATCAACCTATCTTTTTATTGGTGGTTCCAAAAGAATCAAATTCAATCATGTAATGTTTCATTAGATTTCCTTTTATGTTTTCAAAAAAAAAAAAAACAAACAGAAAACAACAAAACTTAACACTTCTGTTCAGTTCCTCTTTCTTATGAAACTATTTTGTCTTCATACAGTTTCCATTTTTGCCTCCTTATTCCCAGTGTAAAGTGTAGAGAATACTTTACTGCTTCAGTTCTCCTTACAAGCAAATAAATTATGTCTGAGTGTCTAACGTGGTCAAATCACTTGTCTTATCCTAATTATTACAGACACAAATAGATATGAGAAATTTGGTGTTACCATCACCCATAATATACTCTGTGTAGTTCAAAAGTACTGCCTTCTCATTGCTCTCTCTATCTTTTCCTTGAAATGACACTTCAAAGTGATTGCAATTTAGGCTGATGAACTGAAAGGTGGTGTATATAAAGGTTCGTGTCCCTCTGGTACTGTTTAGCTCAGAAAGGAAGGCTAATCTGTGCAAGAAGTCCAGTGTTCTTCAGGTGCTTAGTCAGTCTACTGTTTGGCTGTTGAGATTGGTAAAAAAATAAAAAAAAGCATTTGCCAAATACTGTATACATATATGAATCCATAAAATTACTCATAGTGAAACCAGATAATATAGCATAGTACCAACTAGACTATTTCCTAGTCAAACAAGCTTCCAAAATAAGCAAAAAACAATAAAAAAAGTATTAACACATTGTCAGGTCTTCTGAGTTGGATCAGATACATGCAGATTAAGTTATCCATGCATCCTTTGTGGATAACTCAGAGTGTAAGGATATACCTCAAATGGCAGGGAGCTTTCAGTATTGGGTAACTGTGCTAGGCTGAACAGTTCTGGCATCCATTAACCTGAGGAAGACTTAATACTTTCTACAGCTCTGAATTTGACTTGTTTTCTTGTGTAATGTTACATTTCTTGTAATTTCATTGTGAATGAATGCTTTACATTGGAAGGGACTTTATAGCCCACCTGGTTCTAGTTCCTGCTGTGGCTGCCCAAACACATCCTCCAGCCCAGGCTGCCCAAACCCCATCCAGCCTGTCCTTGTGCACTGCCAGGGATGGGGCACCCACAGCTTCTGGATAGGCTGGGCCAGGACCTCACCACAATTCAGAGTTGAATGGTGCCTGGTCCACTGATCCCTCTCTTCTTGGGTCCGAGTTTCCAGCTGGGAGAATGGAGAACACTACCTGCCTTCCTCATCCCCTCAACGTCTTTCCAGAGGATGTAAAGTCTCCTTGTTGCAACCTCATTGGACCACAGGTGAAAGAGTAGGAATGGGTGGGAGTCCTCTGCCTTTACCAGGCTTGGTATCCTCTCAGTGGTATCATGAATGTGGACCCTTTTGCAGGTAGCAAAGCTCTCTGAAGAGGTTGTCTGGATGGCAAATAGCCCTTCAGTGGCTCTCAGTGAGGAATCTCCAGTGGTTAACACCCTTTGCACTTTTTTCATTGCATTTGTTCCAACACACGTGGTTAGTCGGTCCAGCTAATTTAACAAAAAAAGAACTAAAGCTTTTTGCTATGAATCGTATTTGGGAATTTAAATACCACAATGCAGATTCATTATTTTGTTTGTTCTGAACAGGAATCCTAAGATAAAATATGGTTAATGGTGATCAGGGATTTTGTGATTCTGACCCATTTTATTTTGTCTGTCTGCAGATCATCATGCTTTTGCCTTTCTTTTTAGAACAGTCAGGCTAGTAAATGCATTAAATTTGAATAGCAGATTGAAGATTTATATTGAAAATTAAGAAAAAATTAAACCCAGACAAAAGAGCTCATCTTTTTCTATTAGTCAAGAAACACCCTTTAAGTACTGCTGTGAAACTTTGAGTTGAATTCTAAGAGTACTTATTCCGATTCCTTGTTGAGTTTGAACATAAACAAATTAGAGTTGTTAATTGCATGAGAAGTTTCATCTAGATTGGTCTTTACCTTGAATTCCTGCTTTCATATTCCCAAAGACAACAAAACAATAATTTGTTGTATAAACAATAACAGTAGGGACTAAGTCTCTCTGGATGCCCCCATCTGGCAAAGGAAATCTGGTTGTTAGCATATCAAAAGACTTGGTGCATTTCTTCAGTTTATATTCAGACTTAAATTAGTAGGTCATTCTAAAACTTTCCGCTTTTTTTTTTTTTTTTATATATATAAAAAAAAAAATAGGAACCTTATAACTTTGATTGGAGACAGTTCATATATATATATATTTGAGAGTAATACTTCTCACCATAATTTCTTTACATAAAGAGTATTTAATTTTGTAAACAAAAACGTACTCTCCTACTGTCAAGTCACTGCTTTCTGTTTGAAGGTAAAGACCTCATCGCAGTCTACAACTTCCTCGTAAGGGGGTGTCGAGAGGCAGGAGACCTTTTCTCCATTAACACCAGTGACAGGACCCGCGGGAACGGGGTTAAGCTGAGGCAGGGGAAGTTTAGGCTTGACATCAGGAGGGGGTTCTTCACAGAGAGAGTGGTTGCACACTGGAACAGGCTCCCCAGGGAAGTGGTCACTGCACCGAGCCTGACTGAATTTAAGAAGAGATTGGACTGTGCACTTAGTCACATGGTCTGAACTTTTGGGTAGACCTGTGCGGTGTCAAGAGTTGGACTTGATGATCCTTAAGGGTCCCTTCCAACTCAGGATATTCTATGATTCTATGAAATGCCCATCTGAGACTGGGTATTGCTTTCTTGCTGCAGTTAAAAATAGTTTTGGGATACCTCATCATATTTTTTTTCTTTGCATAAAAGAACAATTTCTGACAAATTATCAGTTGTACTGAATTACCAACAAATAACATTTTGTTCTGTATATTAAAATCCCCATTAACATTCTGAAACTCTGGCTGATTTTACTATCTGTGTTATTGAAGCTGTCATAAAAGCATGGAGTAGGGGAAGGTTTTGTTTGCTTTTTTTCTTTTTTTTCACCCTGAATACAATATTCTGGTCCTATTCTCCAATGTGATGTGTTTCCTCAACATCATTGATGTTAATAGCTAGCAGATATGCATGCTTTCCCTCCGTTTTTTAGGATAATTAGGTTTCTGCCTCCAGAAATAAGGTGAACAAATCTTCTTTTTGGTGATACCTTTTCTTCAGTGTTACCTAGGATCAAACTTCTGTTTTTTTCACTGCATTTTTTTTTTTCCTTTTGGTTAATTTATGTCTCTATTTTCATGGACTTGTTGAAGAATGGCAAAACACAAAAGGAAACAGTTCTGGTTTTACAGATGTGAAGAAAAGGCAGAATTTTAACTAAAAATTATCTGCAAAGTATTTTATTTTCAGTGAAGTACCTGAGTGTATTTTGTACAAGCACTTGTCTTGCAACAGAAAGTACATGTTGCAAAAGTAGAACAATGAAAAGATTTGTTGGCTGAAGCAAATCCCACTGTTACGTGGTACATAAGTATTAAATATTTACACCTACTCATTGGGATAATAAAACTGTGTTCAATTATGTTGAAGAAAAAAAAAAAGATTGTTGAGGTCTCTAATAACATTGCCACTCATAAAATAGATTGTATAAACAATACATGAAAAAACATTATGGAGTAATATTCTCTGGTCCATATATAGTTTTTTTTTATTTTTATTTATTTATTAAGAATTATTGAGACAGATGATAGAGGCCTTCAAACCTAAATAATTCTGTGATTCTTTAATTCTGTGATATGTCTCTGACAGCCATAAATTTGAATTTCAAAGGTGTGCTGCAGCTCTTGGTCTCGAAAGCTGTGACAGCTTTAGGTTGCACAATGGAGTGCAGGTGTCCTTCACGACTAACCCAAGCCCTCTGAACTCTCAGAAATGCAACAAGTGCTGCCTTTTTCTTTAGCTGGGGCAATGTGATAAAAATCTCTCTTCTCTCCTTTCTCCCTAAATATAAGTCATTAGTCCTTTCATGGTGTGACTGTACATATCTCATGCTCCTGTGCCAGTTAAACAAGAACAATGTGGGGTCCTGAGTTTGCTGAAACCCATCTGGGACACGTTATTGTGGTTATGACTTTGATTCACTAAGGGAATTTGTACCAGCCTATATTTAGATGTGAAAAATCTTATTGGCTTCAGCACATAACTTGCTTAGCACCTTTGTCAGAGCCTGCCTGTAATCTAACACACAAAGAAGTAGCCTCTTTTGTTCGAGCATTTTTCCTTGTAGGTTTATAATTCCTCTTAGATTTGTTCACGGCAGGCATATCTTTGTTGGAAATTCTTCCCCTTATTTCTTCTGGGACTGTTCTGCTTAACTTTTTAAGCCAAGGAGCTCTAGCTGTGCCATGACAATTTTGTAAATAGCTATTGCTTAGCAGTAATTTTGCTTACAGATGGAAGAGCACTGTTAACCCTTGCTTTTATCATGCCAAATTTTCTCTTATCTGTGAGAAGGTGGTATGTGCACTTCTCTGTGTGAAGTAGTTACCATTAGTAATCAAAACTCAACAGAGCACAGAATTTGTCAGAAATCCCATTGCTTGCAAACTGATGGTGTAAATGAATGCATTCCTATGTGAATATGGTTATTTTAAAAGATTTATTAGAGGAACTGAAATTATTTTCTCATTTCATCTCAGTAAATGAGATGAAATTTTCAGTAAAATTTCATCAATCCTTAATAGCTTCACAAATATTCCACTAATTGTCATGTTTCCATTATTAAATTTAAAAAAACATCAGATTGTCAGGTATGTGTTGCCTTGCTTTGACTTGAATGCATCAGACTGTTTGAAACAGCAGCAAGAAATTCTGGCAGATAAAAATGTTTTCCAAATTCTCTTAGTTAACGTGATAAGGTAGATGGAGAAAATGGGGAAAATATCTGTGTTGTATAATCTGTACTGCCACATGACAGTATTGATTAAAAAATAATTAAAAGATAAGTGTTTAAAAATGGACTAAAGAAAAAATCAAAATCAAGCAGACTCTCTATATGAAGAGTATGCATAATATAAAGTAGAAGAAAATTAATTTTTATATTCAGAAGCTCAGAAAGAATCAATACTCAGTTTGACACATTACTTTTTGTAGGACCTGATGTTGCTTAATTTTAAATTAGTATGCA